>NC_091761.1:128315890-128433390 GCF_029378745.1 Bos indicus
GGCGGGGCAGGAGGCTACCTCTCTGCAGATCATCTTCCTTGGCCTGTTTGGAGGGCAGAGGCTCAAACTCCTCGGTGAAGGGCGAGCAGGTGCGCTTCAGAGCCAGCCTGTGGGGAAGGCAGGGAGAGGCCTGTGAGGAACCCGGGGGGATCCCAGAGGCTGACGGGCCCCAGAGGTAAAGAAGACCCTAAGAGGGTGGGTGCAAAGCAGTGGGGCAGAGGTAAAGCAGCAGATTCTGGAGCTGGCCTGCTGGGTTCACATCCCAGCCCTGCCCCTCCCTAGCCGGGTGACAGCTTCTCAGGATCCTTGTCTATAGGGGTACTTCCTAAAGGTGTACGGTTGAAGGAGTACACGCTGCTCTTAGAACACTGTGCGACACGCAGTAGGGCCTCAATAAATATGGACTACTGTTTCATCATCAACATTATTCTTTTTTGAAAGAATCAAGTTGGATGTGAGTCAGTGGAAGGAGGGACTCTTGTGGGTTTTGGAGTAGGTCAGATGTAGGTCTCAGCCTGCCTCTGCTATCTCATAGCTGGGTGACCTTTGGCAAGTCACTTCACTTCTCTGAGCCTCAGTTTCCTTGTGTATAAAGTGAAGCAATAACCCCTGCTTGCTTGACTCACTGGGGCTGTTGTGAGGTGACAAGTGACATAATTTGGTGTGACAATACTTCCTTTTATACGGAAGAGACTGATACCAACAATACGTGATCTTCGTAAAGTGCTTTCCTGTTTACAGAGGTTCTATTCCATGCCGCCTCTCATATCTGCCTCATCCTCATGAGCCCATTTTCCTCCTCTGACAGATTTCTAGCTGAAGCTGAAAGCGGTGAAGCGACTGTAGCTGACAGCGGGAAGGACGCGGAGGCCCACCCTGGGCTGCAGGCCGAGCGCCGGGCCCCTCCCGGGCCTCTTGGAGTCTGCCGGGGCGGGGCGCGGGGCGTTTTCCCCTACGTCCTCCCGCACAGCTGCCCTCCTCACACTCCAAATCTGCATCACCATCTCAGAGGCTTTTTCTTTCCCGTTTTACAAGCAGGTGTCCCGCCAAAGATTCGCCAACTTTTCAAATAAAACAAACCCATAAAAACTCGGGCAGTTTCAGTGAGAAAGGAGCGTGAGTCTAGCTTGGGGGCTGGGGGCAGAGTCTCCTGGGTACTTCCTCTGGGCCCAGCCTCTGGCTTGGGGGACAGCAAAGGGGAGGGCAGGCTGGGAGCAAATGAGGGGCAGCAGGAGGGAGGCGAGGCCCTTGGCTGCTTCTCTCCATACCTGTTGGAGCTGCCGTGTCCCGCTGAGAGCACTGCCTGCAAGGAAGAGAGACACATTTTCCATCACACACAGACACACGGGAAGACGAGGCGAGCCCTCAGCTGCTGGAGGCTTTCTGGGACAATCTTTGTGAGGGGTTGCGGCAGGGAGGCAATTCTAATGCCTCTCCAGCTCATTCTTCTCAGATAAGTCCCCTCAAGTGAGCTGAGATCTTGAGTTGAAAGGAAGCACCAAGCCCAAGTTGGATGAGTCAGGACTCGGTGAACACACGAGGTGCTAAAGGAATCGGGGCAGAATCAGTGAGTCCGAGCTCACCCAGGAGGGCTGGGACTGCAGGCTGGCCTGCAGCTGGTAACTAGGTAGTTGGAGCTGAGGCAAAGCAAGTGGAAGGGGGAGAGGCAGCCTTGTCAAGCCCTCCTGTGCACCTGCCACTGCCCATCTGGTGCAGCCATCGCTGGTCCTTCGGGGTAAGGCACCCAGGCCCTGAGAGGGCCGTCTCCAGGGCAACCCCCCAGGAGGCAGGACTGGGACTTTCCACTCCGCAGGTCCCCTCTCTCAGGCTCACAGGTACAAAGACTGGTCCCCCACTTCCTCCCACAGGAGAGCTGGCAGCCTGGCAATGGGGGCTTCCATCCCTCAAGTGGTGTCTCCCTACTTGAGGCCTCTGGTTGGGGTTGGGGGGAGAGCGGGTTAATGCAGCCTCCTGGGCTATGGGGGCCACAGAATCACCTCAGGGCAGAGAAGGGGGTATGGTGGACATTGAGAGGCTTTAAATGTATGCCAAGACGACGTCAGGACTGGCTGCTCCATAAGCTGTCTTATTGTTCAGAGTCAATGCACTGAATGCCTTGGTGAAGTGATGGCCATTTCTGAAAACATTCCCACTTAAACGGTGGGGAGGTCAATGGGTGGAAACGGTCAAACTGTGTAATATGGAAGCAAAGTAACAGGCAGGCGCTGGGACCTTGATTCTGTCGCTGACTTGTGTGACCTTGTCGGGAAAAATGCGAATAACAGCCTGTACCTCAGAGGAAGCCTGTGACAGAGAAACAAGACGGCGCAGCAAAGGGCTGGCCGGTCAAGGCGCTTGGTGAGTGGCTCCCTGTCTTGAGAGGTGGTGTAACCCGTGGTGACGGGCAATGTCTCTGAAGCCTGGTTGCCTGGACTCCAGTTCTGGCTCTGCCACGGCCTGTGTAATTTTGGTCTAAATGCCTCAATTTCCACCCCATGAATCCAGGGAGAACAACATTACCGACTTCATAAGGAGGTAATGAGGGTTAAGGAGATGATGCATGGAAAGCTCAAAGAGCAGCGCCTAGTGTAAAGTGAGCCTCACAAGCATTGCTGGGATGATAATTATCACCCAGCTCTGACACGGCCGTGGTCTAACTTGGGGCTCGGACATTAGAAACCTCCTGTGTGTGCTTCAAGAGTAAACATTTCAGTGCATATGAAGTTCATTTCTTCATGAACACTCTTCAGTAGAAAAGGTCCCTGAACTTATATGACCGTACATATATTTTTTGAGTCCCCTGGGATTCAATAAAGATATTTCCATTTTGGTGATGTCAGGACCTATCAACCTCTAACTGGCCTGTCCTGCTAAGTGGCAGGTTGCTGCCTGCCGATCTCTGCTAAGACGGCCCCACCCAGAGGCCCAGACCCTCTCTCAGCCCAAGACCCTCACCCCTCCAGGACGCTGCAGGCTGGAGAAGTGCACGTTGGGGATGAACAGCACCGGCGGGGTCTCCAGGTCCGCCTCAGGCCGCAGGTAGGTGGTCTCATTGCCCCTGAAGCCGGCTAACAGGGAACCCTTGATGCCTGATGGGAAGAGGAAGGCATTGTACCTTGAGATCCCTCTGTTCATGTGTCTGCCCTCTAGTCTCCTCTCCGCTTCATGCCAACCCAACCCAGCCCAGCCCAGGCCCACTGACCACTGTTGCTGGAGTCGGGGCACTTGACCTTCCTCCGGAACTGCTTCCGCTCATCATCCCGCATCTTCCTTTCTGCTCCCTGTGGGAGAGAGGGGGCCGGGGGTCACCACTGGTCTCGGGAGGGCTGGCTGCTTTTCCTTGCAACTATGGGACTTCCAGGGTTGCTTTCTTCCCAGAGTGAGATCAGGAAATGGGAAGGTACCAGCACTCAGCCCAACCCAGCACAGCCCAGCCCTGTCTGAGGTCAGCAAAGCCTTGGGAGAGAGAGAAACAGAGAGGCAGAGAAAGAAGAAACTGAGGGAGACAGGTGTGGGGAGAGAGGAACAGAGAAACGAGAAAGGAGCTCAGAGAGAGGTAAGAAGAAAGAGAAACGTGACCTGGAGAGCTTTGTACAGAGACCTAGAAAGAGATGTGTAGCAAGAGGAAGGGTTGAGCAGAGGAAAACACAGCCACAGAGAGCAGGACGGACAAACAACAAGCACACAAAGACAGAGACGTTCAGAGAGCAAGCAGAGACAGGTGCACCCAGCGTGGCTGAGGAGGACGCGCAGGTCGGGCTGGCCCGCCTGCCCAGGGCCCAGCAGAGGGTCCGCCCAGCCACCTTGTCACAGAAGATCTTGATCTGGCAGACAGCACGGTGTACCAGGCGCTCGGTGCCGGAGCCACAGTCATAGGTGTCGATCTGCAGGTTCAAGGGGACTCCCTTCACCCCCTTCTGTGAGGAGAAGTCTGTGCTGAGGCAGTTGACGCCAACGAACACCTGGGGACAGAGGAGGGAGCTCACTAAACAGCCGGCCCAGGTCACCAGACCTGCAGTCCCACCACCTCCCTGAGTACCATGAGGCCTTCCGGGCGCCTGGTGGGCACCCTCAGCTTCACAATGCCCCTGGAAGGCAAACCTCACCACCTCTCTTTTCCAGGGACAACCCATGCTCCGAGAGGGCCGCTGTCCGAGGGCGACACTGGGAGCACATAAGGGAACCGGAGTTTGAGCTCAGGCTGTCGCCAGTGGACAATGCAGCTCCCGCTAGATTGCCAAGGGCAGCCCAAAGGATCTAGGGCCTGGGAGGGAGATTAAGGGTCCTTCAGGAATTGAAAATCCAGAGCCTCATTTCTTTTTTTTTTGCAACTCGGAGTAAGAAGGTAGCTGCTGCTGCTGCTAAGTCACTTCAGTCGTGTCCAACTCTGTGTGGCCCCTTAGATGGCAGCCCACCAGGCTCCCCCATCCCTGGGATTCTCCAGGCAAGAACACTGGAGTGGGTTGCCATTTCCTTCTCCAATGCATGAAAGTGAAAAGTGAAAGGGAAGTCGCTCAGAGAAGGGCCCAAATCCCCTCCCGGCCAGCTCCTGAAGATACGTTCCTGCTGGCCCTGCCCAGGGCCACGGAGGGTGGAACATGCCCCTGTGCACCTGAACGACCAGCTGAGCCACAGCTGAACCAGCCACCCCCATTTTACAGCTGAGGAGACGGAGGCTCTGGGCATGGATGTGACTTGCTAACGCACAGGGAGTTGGGCAGGCTGGCAGAGGAATGAGCTTGGACGTGGGGCCACTCACACTCTGCCCCTCAAGCCATGTGACTTTAGATAAGTCCTTGAACCTCATGAAGCCTCAGTTTCTTTATCTGCAAAATGGGGACAATTAAACCTACCTCCTGTGGCGGTGAGGGTTGTAGAATACCTAGGGGTCTTGGACATCTTGTAACTGTTGTTGTGAGTGGGACAGATGGCGTCTCAACCAGAAGCCTGTGTCCAGCTGATGGTAGCCTGGGGTCAGTCTTAGCTGGACGTCTCTTAGCAAGCTCGCCTACTGACTGCCTACTGCTGGCGTCTGTGTGGGACTCCAGGCCAGACCCCACTCCACGCTGGCCCCTATTCCTTGGGACGCTTCCCTTGGAAACGATCCTGACTTCAACAAGTGGGGGTGGGGTGGTGCTGGAGCAGACCCCCTTCCTTCCCTGGCTGTGGGGGGCCAGGCCCCCAGATGCATGCCAGACATACCTTCCCCTCAGCCAGCTCAGCCCTGATGCCGCCCCCACCCAGCTCACACCTGACAAAGACCCAAGCCTGGGGGCTTAAGAGGCTGTGAGAAAATCCCCACCGAAACCCACCTCTCCCTTCCCACGAAACTCTTCCCCCACTCCCTGAACCGGAGGCCCCAGCTCCTCCCCAGTCCCGGGTGTCTGTGTGAATAATAGTAATCCCTTGCCTTTGTGCCTCTCCTTGCTGTTTTCAGAGCCCCTTCACCTTGGTTTTCTCCGGGCAGCCTGGACCGCCCCATGAGGGGAGGCGGGGAGGTGGGGAGGCAGGGATAAGCTCTCCGGCTTTCCCAGGCCAGAAGGGCCTTTGCCATGAGCCTGACCCAAACTTGGTCTGATGGGGTAAGCCTGGCCCCGAAAGGTGATGGGACAGGCCCAAGGTCACCCAGCCCCTGACCCTCTGACTAGTGCCCGTTCCACGATACCACCTGTCTAAACAGAAGACAGAGACACAGAGGGACCCGGCAGCACCGGTGAGTGTGAGGCTGGTCTCAAGCACTACATGGCTTCATCACTGGCATGAAAAAAATATATTGCTGAGGCTCCATTTCTCAGGCCTCTCCAATGGGCTTGGCATAGAAGGTGCCCACTGCTCCATCCTTCATGATCTCCTTGGATCTTCACCACAACTCTAGCAGGCAGATTGCTCTTCCCTTCCTATGGGCTCCTCGAGTGAGGTAACAGACTTCAGCCTTCATCTACCAGACTCCACAGCACTTCTGCAACACTCTGCACGGGCCCACGTGTCAGGAAACCCCGTCAGCAGCAGCAGGGGCTTGCTGTGCGGCTTGCACAAGACTCAGTTTTCCCATCTGGCAAATAGGTGGACTGGACTAATAACAGCAGCCACCACTTCTGTGCCAGGCTGTGCTCTACCCTTCTCTTATCTCACCTGAGCCTCATGCCAACCTATCCATCCATGTTAAGGTTACACTCCCAATTTTCAGCTAAGGCACTTGTCCAAGGTCACGAAGGTGGGATAAGGGCCCGGCCACTCTAGCTGAGAGCCTGTGCTTCTCCTTCACTCCTGTGCCCTGCCTCCTCCCTGGCGCCCTCACTGGAGGAGCTACCACAATCCTAGGGACAGTCCCTTTCCTGGGACTTGCTGGCAGCCCAGTCCCATCCCAGCCATGCCCCCAGCACTGACCTTGGCCTCCTCATGGACATTCCACACGAAGGACAGTGCATTATACGCCACCTCTTCAATGTGCTGGACAGTGTTGAAGTTTTCTTTGCAGTCGGCTGCAAAGAGACCACAGGAGACCAGAGGAGAGTCAGGAGACAAGGGATTTGGGGGCACCATGGGGAGGGGTCATTAGGGCCTGGGCCCCGTTCTTGGCAGGGACTTGGATCCTCTCCCCCAAGAACCGTGCTTCAAACTAGGGAGGAAGTTACTCATTGTGCCCTGGGCTATGGATGGAAAAACTGAGGTCCAGTCTGGGAAGGAGATCTGCCCAAATCCCAGAGGGACTCCTTAACTTTGCCAACTAGGCCAGGGCCCACATGATTTTGGGGTGGAGCTTATTTTTTTCAGTGGGACTGTGATTTAGGAGCTCTCCCAGGTAAAATGGTCATCGCAGTCATAGTGGAAGTCATAACCATAGTACCATCAGTACTACCAGTATTGAACTCGTAGCATTAAATAAATGATAATACTACTATACACTTGACTCTTGAGGGTCCCTTGGACTGCAAGGAGATCCAGCCAGTCCCTCCTAAAGGAAATCAGTCCTGAATGTTCATTGAAAAGACTGATGTTGAAGCTGAAACTCCAATACTTTGGCCACCTGATGTGAAGAACTGACTCCTTTGAAAAGACCCTGATGCTGGGAAAGATTGAAGGCAGGAGGAGAAGGGGACAACAGAGGATGAGATGGTTGGATGGCACCACCGACTCAATAGACATGAGTTTGAGTAAACTCCGGGAGTTGGTGATGGACAGGGAGGCCTGGCATGCTGCAGTCCATGGGGTCACAAAGAGTCGGACACGACTGAGCAACTGAACTGAACTGAGCCATACACTTACAATGCTATGAATATTCAGCTTACACATGAGAAGAACAAAGCTCAGAAAAGGTAGAGCAAGGTCTGGAGGTCAGTTCTCTCTGGCTCCTGAGCCCAGGCTCCTAACCACTGTGCCACCTGGCCTCTCAGAGGTCACCGCATCGTCCCTATTTGTGTCACTCTCTAGCACACGTGGCTCCAAGGCGGCAATTGCACAGCAGGCAGATGGGGCAGCTGGCACTTTCCCAGGTAACAGTTGAAGAAACTGAGACTCAGGAAGGGGAGGTGACACAGGTCACACAGCCAGGAAGAGAGTGACAGAGCCAGGGCCTGGAGATCTGAGGATGGGCTGCGCCTCCCACCGGGTCTCAGGGCTGGGACTGGTGGCACACACAGAAGGCCTTCCCCAGCTCCCTTCCTGCCTTCAAAGCACAAAGGTTGCAGCTTCCAAAACAGAGCTGCCCTGGCACTGTGCTCCCAGCTTTCAACTCACCCATTGCCTGCACAGTTATCTCGTGCATTTGTATCCCAGTTGGTCAAGACCCCTGATGCAGACAGGCCAGCCAGCACCCCAGGAGTCTGTTTATGTGGTACTCCTGGGGCCCCCAGAGCCTTGTTTATCCCAAAGCAACAAAGAAAAGAGGTCACTGCTTCCAGTCAACATGCAAATCCCCGCAAACCCCACAGCTTATGACCTGGAGACAGGGCCCAGGCAGGCGGCTGGAGTCAGAAATAAGCCCTGCAGAGGTCAGAAGTGGGTGGGGAAAAGGGGGACAGCAAGAAAGACCTGACTGGCGTGTGTTTGTGTGTGTGTGCGCGCGCACGCGCATGCGTGTGTGCGTGTGAGAGAGGTGTGAGACAGAGAGTTAGAGAGAGAGACACTGGGGTGGAGGGTATGAGCGGGCTCTCACCCACGTCGATGACCCGCTGCTTGGCGGTGGGCTGCCGCGAATGCCAGTGTTTCCAGAAGCGCAGCTGCTCGACCGGGCCCTTCTCGTTGTCGAAGACCACCATCACCACACTCTGCAAGCACAGTGGTCACCGTGACCCCCTGCCTCAGGAGAGGCCTGGGCAGCCTCATCCTTTCCTGGAGCCGGGGTCAGGCAGCCCTGCCCTTTGGCCGGGCTGCCCCCCACTACGTGGCAATGGGCAGGCCTCTAAAGCACCCTCTCCCTGGAGACCCTGGCAGGCAGGGTTGACCTGACCACCCCGCCCACTTCCCAAGCAGTCCCAGGGCAGCCAACGTACCTTGACCTTGTTGGAGGACAAGGCAAGACCTTTGCCGCCTGCCGGCGTCCGCAAGGTGACAGGGTAGAACTGGCCCTTGTTGAGGTAGGCCATGGGCGACTCACCCGATTTGATGTGGATGGCTTTGGGGGAGCCCAGGGTGTACTCAAAGTCACTGCGGGGAGGCGGGAGAGGACAGTGAGGCTGGGCTCCCAGGCTGAATGGAGTATCCCAGAGGGCAGTGGGGCAGGAAGCCTGAGGCTCTGCTATGGATTTACCACCTGACCTCACTAAATCACTCTACTTTCCGGGGCCTCCATTTCCGGGTTTTCAGGGCTTCTATTTAATGGCTTTGTTGAGGTACAATCCTCCTGAATAAAGAATAATGGAAACAAGAGAGCCCTGAGGGGTGACCAAGTCACAGGGAGACCAGGACACAATGGAACCTTGGTTTTCTAACTTGGTGCTCAGTTCTGAGTGGCTTGTCACAACCTGGGAAAGGGATGTAGAAATCACTCTTTTCTTTTACATGCCTTCGCTTCTCTCTCTGCATTCAGTGATGATGTTTGCTCTGGGGGCAGTGTACAGCTCTGTCTATAGTCCCCTGCCCACTGACCAGTGGTCAAGGGTCAGAGAGGCTAACTTACCTCTTGGGATTGGGATAGTCCTCTGGACCCGGGGGTTCTGGGGATGTTTTCAGGATATCTGGGAAGAGTAGAGACTGCAGAGAAACACAATCCAGGGAAAATATATGCTCACATTCAGTTCCACTGGCACCTCAACCCAGGGCCACTACATACAACTGTGAGGGTTGGTCAGTGCACAACCTGGACAACAGTGCATGGCAGCCCTGCCTCAGCTCAAGGACTCTTTCCCCCAGCGATTCCAAAGCTCCGACCGCCTCACTGTCTTCTCTCCTTCTGTACATGCAAGTACCCAGGGATGCTGGAGGGGTGTGGGGGTGGGCCCTCACCTCCTGTGGGTCATCTTTGAAGGTGCTGTCAGGCTGCCAGCGCTGTGTGGGAGGCACCCCGTGAATGCTCTCAAACAAGGAGCTGAGGGAGCCATTATCATATACATCGCTGGTGGGCAGCAGGTAGCTGTCCACAGAGCCGGTTTCCAGCTTGCTGGGGCCTGCAGGGAGCAGAGCTGCCTTGCCCGGCGTGGGTGCAGCTCCCTCCACACTCATTAGGTTATTCTTCTTGAGCACATCTGGGTACTCTGGGGTTCCAGACACATTCTCTGTCAGGAATTTCATGAGGTGCGTGGGACTTTCAAGGGGGGTGAGGTCCATCTCATATTCCATGCCATGGTAGTACCTGAGGAGAGAGAGGAGGGGTAAGTGGGTACACCTCTTTTCTCGGAGCCTCGAGGGGGTCCTTGGCTGGATTGCAGGGTGACCATCACACTGACATATTGACTTTCTTTAATCCAAGGTAACGTTAGGTCTTCGCAACATGCCTGAGATGAGATACTGCAGTGGGCCCAACGTGTCACAGGGAGAAGCAGGGAGGAACCAGGTACAGGATCAAGGTTCAGGGGGCAAATGCCTGCTTTATCCATTACAGTACTTGGTCATTTAAAAAACGGAAAGTTTATTCATTCCTTATCCAGAGTCAAATGTCCCCACGTTAAAATTACTGTACTGAGTCATTCCTGGTGAGGGCAAGAGTGGGTATTTGTGAGTGGATAATAGTGTACATTAAGAAAAAAGATCTGGAAGGATATACCCCAAACTATTAATGGAAACAAGAAAGTAGAATTGCAAGAAACTTTTACTTTTTTACTTTATATTTTTAAGCAAAAATAACAGTGTCTTTAATGCATTTCATTGTACAGAATCCAAAGAATTTTTGCATACAGTCCTCACTTTGTCAAAAGAGCCAGATAAACTATTTTCACACCTGAGACCCAGAGAGTCACAGAATCAGAGACACTGAGTGAACACACAGACCTTACGATAAGATGATTCTATTATCCATGGGTGCCCTCCTGTAATTGCACCAGTCTTCCATTTCCACCACCATACTTCTGATTCTCAAGGGCCAGCTTCAGTATGGGTATTTATTTTGTTACTACATCAAATTTGTTTTTGAAAAGTAAACTAAATTTAAAAATAGCTTCAACAATAGATAGTTTAGTTGTTATAACTACACAAATATTGTTTGCCAGCTGGTTAAATATTTTACTATGATAAGTTTTCTTAGGACAACCTCTGTTGCTACTGGAGTTATGATATTAACTTGAGCTTCCTCATTTTAGAATTTTATACTTATTTATTCATAATTTCCCTAAAATTGTCATACACCTATAAACAATTTTCTTCAAATGAACAAATACATTACATAATCTACAATTCATTCCTCCCTCCTCCCCTTCCTTCCTTTTTTGCTTTATGCATTTCTATAGACTTTGAATACTTTATAACCAGCAGGTATTATTTTACAATCAGAAAAGCTAACAACATTAAAAAAAATTGGTTTTGAGGGAAATGTCATGCACAAAAACCCACTGTTCATAGCAGTGGAGGGCCATGAGCCAGCCGCAAGTACCTCGATGCCTGCCTTAGCAGTCTGGGCTTTCCGGAAAGAAGAGAGAGGCACAGAAGGTTTCCCAGCAGAAGCCCTGCCTACTGGGGGTAAGGAAAAGTAGAGAAAGGGGGGCAGTATCCTTCCAGTGCCCATCTGGCCATGAGTATGGCCTGGGCTGCTCTCTACAAGAAAAGGAACATCCATGCCCCGAGGCATCAGTGCCAGACAGAGGCCAAGAGAGCCAAGGGAAAGAAATACGGGAACATAGCTGTCCCCTCCCCTTGAGGCTGCAGGGAGGGTTTTGAAGCTAGGACAGAAAAGCTTCCAGCAGGGCTTGTGCAGCACTGTGGCTTTGGAGTTTGTTTTTAGTAAACTTTAGCCACGTGGCCCGCAGAAACTTGTGTGCGTGTGTGCACTCAAGCAGGGTCTCACTGTGACTCTGTGGGCCCCAGTCTCTTTTGTGATCATAGGTCTCTTCCTCCATAAAAAAACAGTTTAAAAAACCTTTTACAATCCTCAGTATAAATACAAATATAACCCAGACTGGATTGTATCGTTTCCTTCTGATTTTAAAATAGATAAAATACTTTTGTGGGCCCCTAAGGGTACCATGGACTTCCCTGGTGGCTCAGATGGTAAAGAATCCACCTGCAATGTGGAAGACCTGGGCTCAGTCTCCGGGTTGGGAAGATCCCCTGGAGGAGGGCATGGTACACTCCAGTATTTCTTGCCTGGAGAAACCCCACGGACAATGGTGTTGTAGAGCTGGACACAACTGAGGGCCTAAGCACAAGGGTATGTGGACCCTAGTCCTGGCATTGTGCCCCCTGTGCCCAGTGGATAAGGGGCCCGAGGTGAGGTGGGGGTGGGGGAGGGCAGAGGGGCGGGGATGGTGGTGAGGGCACACCTCACCTCTTGCCTTGGTCATTCCGGCCCCCGGTGCTGGAGGACAGTAGCCGCTTCTCCTTGGGGCCCTGAGAAGAAAGGAAGAAAGATTTATGTGTGGCTCTTGGGTAAGATCTGTCACGAGCCTCAACCCCCTCCAGGGGACTCGGCCATGCAGGGGAGCTACCTTGGTCATTGGGAGAAAACCTGCCAGTCCTTTGAGTTAGCAGGCCATTTAGTCTGAGCCCCAAGTTACAGAGTGAGAAGTACCCTGAAATGAGCACTTAGGAATCATGGAATTTGGAGTCAGGCAGGCCTAGCTTAAGTTCTAGCTTTACTACGTAAAAGTGCTGTGTGACTCTGGATAAATGATTGTGCTTTTCTGAGATTCAGCTTCCTCATATGTCAAGTGGGGGATGACAATCCCTCCCTCAAGTGGGTTGTGAAGACTTATTAATAAAGATAATGCCCACTGTTTTTAATGGAGCACTTCCTATGCACTGGGCCCTGTGCCAAGTGGCTTCTCTGTGCTGTAATTTAATCTCTACAACCACTCTGTGCTGTCTACTAATGCTATCCCCGTTACATGCGTGAGGAAAACCGAAGTCCAGAGAGGCTTTGTCATCTTAGTGATTAGGAGCACAGACTGAATCGATTTCCTGGGTATAGTTCTTAGATCTGCTACATATTGGCTATGTGACCTTGGGCAAGGCCCTCAACCTTTCTTCACCTTATTGTCATCATCTTTACGACAGGAATAACAGTGATACCAACCCTTGGGATTTTTGTGAGTGCTTAGACTAGCACCTGGCACATGGGGAGCACTATGTAAATGTCGCCTCCCACAGTTATGATTCTAATATTGTTGTATCTCAGAGAATTTGGGTCTTTTTTCTCTAAAGCTAACAAAGCCAGAACAAGGTCTCCGACCAAGTCTAGTGAGGTCAGCGCCTGGGTTTTCAATCACACTGATGGGAGAGCATGAGGAACGGTGCCTGGCACAGTGTCCAGCATTCAGTAAGAAATAGTAAGTGGTCACCTTTAGGACTATTCTGCCCAAAGTCACATGGCCAGGTCTCCACCTCCCAACTTGGTGCTCTTTCCACACTGTCAGACTGTGCTCTGACTATCTGCAGTGCTCCTCTGACCTAATGTGCTCTGGGAAGGGGGAGGGGGCAGGTGTATCTCCCTGGGATGCTGTACTGCAGTAACAAGTGTCACCTTCAGAGCCTGGCCCCACCACTGTGGCCCTGGGAATGGGCTCTTGCTCGGGGGAGACAGTGCTAGATTTTATTTTACGGCCCAGTCTCAAGCAATATATCCCAGGCTGGAGTTTAAGCTCAGACCTAGAATTCTGGCTCCTACCAGGTCCCCAGGCTGAGACATTCAATTCAAATTTCTTTTCCATCATCAGTCTTCTGGGAGAAGGGAAGGGAGGGTAGCCATACCACTCCTAGATGAGAACCAAAAGCCAGAGAGATAATTTGGGGTTTCTTTTGTATCTGAGACCACTTCCCTCAACCTGGTCTCTGAATTTGCAGAGTTTGCCTGCCTTTGTGTAGAATACACTACTTCTTGGGCCAGTGAATTTGAAGATTTATTTACAAGGTGGCTTTAAATCTTCAACTTCAGACTCAGTCATCACAACAATCAGCTATTCATGTCCCCAGCCTCCAATCTGGGAAAGTCTATAGAAGCAATAACCCAGCACAGGGATAGCAAGAATGTTTGCTGTCATATGACAATTCAGACAGATGGGTAGGGGTTGCCTGGAGTTACTAGGCTGAAAAAGATTTTGTAGCCTCATGTATCTTCAGTGAGAATACAGGTTGTAATCCATTAGCAGTGTCTGGCAAAGGCACTGGAAGGGGGTGATGTCATGTGTGTTATGTACTTGTGGTTACTAATAGGTTTAAGCACACTTCTCCTATGTGAGAGGCCTAATTTCTGTTCTTAGGAACGGACAGTCTCAAAGTCAAGGCTCCAGAAACAATTAGAGAACAATAAAAGATGTCAGGAAGTGGTACAATGCACATGGTGGCAGCAAGGGTATGAACAACAGTAAGACACTCAGGAGAGGGAGAGGCGATATGAGGGGAGGGCTTCTGAGAGAAGCTGGGCTTTGGGAAGGGCCCTGAAGGAAGTGAATGGACTCAAGAGCAGAAGGCATGCTCTAGGAGGTGGGGCTGGAATAGGCAGGTGGGGCTGACAGGGCAACTGGGATGACCTAAGGGACAGAAAGAAGACGGTGGGTTGGAGGTCATCGCCGTGGTGTGTGTGGCCAAGGACCTGACCCATTCAGTCAATACATATTCAGTGCTGTGTGGCAGGCAGTGTGGGGTACTGGGGGCTCAGTCATGATCGTGACATGGTTCCTGCCCTCCAGGAGCTCAGTGTCATAGGTGACATGGAGGAGTAAACGCACAAACAGCAAGCTTCTGAAGATGGCGTCCCGGAAAATGATGGTACTTGCTGAGGGTGCCCAGAGGAGGCACAGAATGGGAAATCCCAGAAATCCTTCCCCACCTTCAGGGGATGAACAAGGTAACTTAAAGCTGAGAGCAGGGTTTCGCCAGGGGAGAGGGGAGCGTGCTGGGCAGAGGGGCCAGCATGTGCAAAGGCCCAGAGGTGTGAGGGAACGCGGGGAGGGTTAGGGGAGGTCAGAGTGGGCTGCAGAGCCATGAAGCCCGAGAGCGAAGACGCACGCTCAGTCAGCGGTGGCGGACGTACCATGTAGTAATCGTAGAGGAAGCTCAGGGCCGCCACGCTGTCGTCGTCGCCGTTGACTCTCATCATGGCCTTCGTGGCCGCTGTCAGGGGGTTTTCAAGGTAGGTCTTCCAGGCCTCATCCTCGTTAGTGTAGGGGAACTTCTGGAAGTTAACTGGGTCGTTCTTTAGCAGCCGAACAGATCTGAAACTGAAAGACAGGTAAGGAGGGTCAAATTTAGGCTGTCCCAGCAGAAGGCATGCGTATGCTTCCCAGATGGCTCAGTGGTAAAGGATCCACCTGCCAATGCAAGAGACATGGGATCGACCCCTGAGTGAGGAAGATCCCCTGAAGAAGAAAACAGCAACCCACTCCAGTATTCTTGCCTGGGGAATCCCATGGACGGAGAAGTCTAGCAGGCTACATGGGGTTGTAGAGTCGGACACGACTGAGCATGCATGCACAGCAGAAGGTCTGTGAATGGTCAGCCTCAGATCAACATTCAGGAATTCAGAGAGCTACCAGCCTTGAAAACTTGAAATGCTTATTCTGTCATCATTGGACAGATGGGGCAGTAGAAAGTACCTAAACTCGAGCCAAATGCTCTGGGTCACCACCAAATGTTGCCATGTAGAAGCTGTAGGCTTGGGGCCTCAGTTCCATCAGCTACAACAGAAAGACTGCAATCCCAACCTTGCGAGGCTTGAGAGAAGATTCAAGAAAATGCTTCCATGGTAGATACTTATTCAAGGGGAATCAGTGTAACAAGGATAGGAAAAAACAATGACAAGGTGCAAAGAATAAATTTCCAGATCACTCAGCATGGGCTCTGATGACATTCTCTTCAAGGCCGTGAAAGACACAGCAGGCTGGAGATCACTTCAACTTAGAGAATGTGGCAAGTGACAGAGAAAGCCAGAGTGAGGAAGCCCATAGGCAGATCTAGTCTTGGTAAATGGCATTTCAGACCAACATTTATTGTACAGTGCCCAAGCAGCTGCTCAGATGCCAGGAACTGGAGTGGAATGCTGCAGGGCACACCTATGCAGGCAGAACCTGGGCAGTTCACTGAGAACGTGGACAAATACAAGCCACATGGGCTCAAAGACAAGTGATCAAGACTCTTTGGAGGACATTCAACATGGGGAATTATATCACTTATGTAACATGTATGGGGAGGGTCCCAGGAATATAGAATATATATACATTCTATATATTTATTCACATACATATTCTAAATATATATTCACATATATATATATTATATATATTCACATAATATAGAATAATGGTGGTGATGATAAAAAGAATGTCTAATCTTCACTGAACATTGACCATGGTTTAGGCACTGAGATAAGCACTTTTTAAGGATTACCTCATTTAATTCTCACAACAACCCTGTGAGGCAGGTACTATTATCGTTCCTATTTTATATATGAGGAAACTGAAGCTCAGAGAAATTAAGGGAGTTGCCCAAGGTCCCAGTTAGTGGGTTAGTGAGTGGCCCAGAGGGGATTCAAGCTCGAGCAGGATGTTGCTGTAATACAGAATAGTGTTCTCAAACTTTCGCTGCATCAGAATGGCACAGAAGGCTTGTTAAAACACAGATTTCCAGGCCCCACACCTAGGTTCCCTGGTAATGCTGATGCTGGTAGTCTGGGGACCACGCATTGTGAATCATTCATGTAGAACATGCTCTTAATCATGAGCAAGGGCTCAGAGGTGAGGAAGTTCTGGTTATGTTCATTTTAGAGCAAAGAATGTTGGGTAGCGGTAGGTGAGAAGCAGCAGACAGCCAGGATGGGAACAGAGAGCCCTGGAGATGAAGTGGACACAGATTGGTCTGCTGGTGCCCTGAAGCCCCCTTTCTAGGTGAGTCTCACAGCTTCTCCCCTGTTGAGGGACACAGGAGTAACGTCAGCTACCATTCACCGTGCTATTAATGTATGTTTTCCACTCGTCAGCTCGGCTCCTTACAAGAACATTAGAAGTAAGGATCATTTGCTTCATTTTACAGATGGAGAAACCTGCGACTTGGAGGAAATGCCCCTCAAATCACCCAACTAGCCCATGGCACAACCGGGACTGTCGAGTACCCAAGCCACATACTTTCCGCTAAGCCACACTGCTGTCCTGCAGTGCAAGAAGGCAGTCCTTGTCACAACAGGGAAACGCTCTAGTTATGGAACTGCAGGCACTGTGGCAGGCTGGCGGGTGGGCGAGGGCCTTCACGAATCACCGTGGGAAGCGCCCTCATGCTGCCCCGCAGCTCAAGCCTGCATTCTCAGACACAGTGGGAACAGCAGCCGGGCCCACACACAGACAGGCCGGGGGTGGCTCTCTCCCAGGGGCTTCTTCCAGGGCAGTGTCTCCCATCCCCCTGAGCCCCGGGGTGTGGGGTATGAGGCTCTGAAAGGGAGGGAGAGGGAGCTGTCACACAGGAAAGAGAAATGACAGAAACCTTCCTGCTCCAGGGACATGGAGAGGGAGGCACACCCCAAGTTTCTGCTGCGATAAATCACGGGCCTTAAGATGGAGAGGTGAGAAAAGGCCCCTCCCAGCTGCCTGCTGGGCCTGGGGTTACAGGAACTTACAGAGCCAGCCCAGGTGGCTGCCCCCAACCCTCCCAGTCTCAGCCTAAATGGAACTCCCAAACCAAGGGGGCACAGAAGGAACAGGGAAAGGCCCGGTGGACCCCACTCTAGGGGTCAACTGGGAACCCCCGCACTTAGCACCGCTCCTTGTTTATAAAATGAGTCAAATAAAAGCACCTGCCATGTAGGACAATGAGGACTGAGTGACCCCGTCACGGGAAGAATGCTCACAACTGGAATATAACAAGTGCTTAATATAAAAAGACCGATGCTTTCATGCCACAGAAAGGATATGTGTTACAGAAAGCTCATTCCAGAATGTCAAAAATCTTGAGTCTATGGAATCTTAGGCTGTAGTTTGGTATTCAGGTGTTGAAATAATTTATCATTTATAATTTCTAATAAAGGAGCAATGTGCAAAAATGTAATCATGCTCTTGGCCCAGCTTGGAGCTAGACACGGAGCGCTTGCAAAGTGGTGCAAGACATGGTCACCCTGTAAGTCGTTGGCAGATGTGGCAGTGAATCGAAAGTCGCTCAGTTGTGTCTGACTCTTTTGACCCCATGGACTGTAGCTGCCAGGCTCCTCTGTCCATGGGATTCTCCAGGCTAAAATATTGAAGCGGGGGGCTGTTCCTAGGGCCAATTTGCTGACTCTGGTGGAAGGGCCCTTATCAGCTTTAACGAGCTATCAGTTATCTTACCCTATTCAAAAATTAAATTTTAGAAGACAATGATAAAGTGGCATCAGAAATGGAAAGACAGACAATGTTTGCTGTTCATCCGGGAGGCTTTTCTGGCTTGTGAGGGTCTCTAATCCATCCTGTGGAGACCCCAAAGTCTGATTCCTTTGATACACAGCAGCTACCCTACCTCAAGCATTTACCAGCATTTACACCACTCCAACGGCTGTTTTTCTGCATTGTCTTATCTACTCTGCACAATAGGTTTTGGGGAAGTCGAGACTCAGGTGATATTACCTCCAGGTCACTCCGCTAGTAAGCGGCAGAGGCGCAACTTGAACCTGGCCTTGTTGGACTCCAAGATGCAGCTCTTAACCCCATGCTAATCTCCTTTCAAATGTCTTTCTTATTCTGGCAGCTCCCCTCCTCTGGAATACAACCCTCCACTGCTAGACAGAAAAGGATTTCCCACCCACACAAGGCAACGGGGCCTAAGTGAGGAAGTGAGACGACTGGAAGTTTCTGGCCAGGCACTAGGGGTGGTGGGGGGAGCTCCAGAGTTCTGGTTCCCAAGCCTGTTCATGCTACCAATCAATGTCAGGTACCAAGACAAAGTATTTGGCTTCTAGAAAGACTTGGCTATGGATAAGGTTAATTAGCATTGATTCATGTGCCAAATACTGAAATCTAAAAATGTGTGGCTCCGTGTTCTCCTAAAGATTAGAATTGAGGGCTGAGGTGGGGGAATGGATGTGAAAGGGTTCCAGGAAGCTGTGAGCCCTACTAGTGGGAGACAGAGCCAGAACAAAGAGGGGAGACCAGTCACCTTCCCTGAGGGCCTCTGCGAACTCTCTGTTGGTGTCCCTGTCCAAAGCAGAGCTCCTCAACAAACAGAGGTGAAAGGGGGATGAGGGAGGAGGGTGTAGGGAGAGGACATGACTCTGGGCAGCCTTCTTGTCATCAAATCTTCACCAGGGTACAGCACAGAAGAATCCATAGTACCATGGGAGAAAGGATTATAACATCAGGGTCATAGCCTGCCACACCGAAGTAACCGTGTGTCCTTGGGTGAGGCACTTCGCCTCTCTGGGCTTATTTTCTCATCTGTTAAATGGGTCTATTGAGTGTCTTCTATGTGCCAACCAGGGACTCTTCTAGACACTGGGGAATCAGCCAAAAGCATGGCAGATAAGGCTCTGCTCCCACGGAACTTGCAATCTAATTGGGGAAGACAGACCATAAACAAGAAGGTAAATGAGTTAATTTTAGTTAGTGATAAGTGCTGTGAAGAAAATTAGAACACAGTCATGTGATGGAGTCACCAGGGCTGGCTACTTTAGAGTGGGGATAATCTCTGGGTTGTTAGGAAAATTAAGTGTATTAACATGAGAAATGTGCTAGGCCTAGAGCCTGCCAGAGAATAATTGCTTAGTAAATAACAGCCATCATCACCATCATCATCATCATGACCATCATTTTCTTAGAACCCCTAAATAAGAGTACAGGGGACACACTGCCTGAGGTTCTTAAATTAACATCCTCTCCCAGCATCCTGCCTGTGAACCAGGTTCCATGTCAAAAACAAGAGAGACAGTGTAATAACCCCCTGCCTTGACTTTCACATTCATTATCTCATGGAGCCTCCCAACATACATGATGTGTTATTATCTCCACTTTATAGACCAGAAAACAGACAACAGAGACGTTAGGTGACCTGTTCCAAGGGACTGGCCCAGTGAGTTACAAAGCCAGCCTCCTGGAATCGAACTCCATGACTAGTCACTTTTCCACCAACCACTAGTTTCTAAGAAGGGATGCCAAAGAGAGGGGAAAAAACAATAAAGCTGGATGGCATCCATCCACCTAACCATCTACACCTCATTTTAATAAATATTTGTCAATATTTATTATACTACGAGCCAGGCTTTGTCCTGGGTGGGCGAGACAATAAGATCTCTATTGTCACAGAGGTTGCAGTTTAGTGGCAGGCAAGACAAATATGACCACAAAAACAAACGGACAGCTACTATCAGGCGAAGAAAGCTATGAAGGGAAAGAAGCCAGAGGACTTCTGACCTGCTTCAACTTTGGGGAATAACTAGATGCTGGTTGAAAAGAGGGGTGGAGGGGAAGAAGAAATGTGGAAATGGGTGTGGGAGGATTTTTGACCTTCCAGATCAAAGGCATAAGCTTGGGACAGCTCCCAGAGATTGTCCGCCTACTGTGTGCCAGGTGTGAGCCAGGGTTTTTGCATATACTGCCTTGTTTCAAGGAAGGCCAGTGCATGAGGAGGAAACTCAAGTGTGAGATTTGACAATCCCTCATATTTGCATAGTGTGTTATAGTTTTCAACACGCTTCTCATACATTTGTCATCATCTCTGATCCTACAATGCTCCTGTAAGGTAGGGAGGGAGGGTATGACTATCCCCATTTGATAACAGGAAAAAAATGAGCCACAGAGAAGGCCACTGGCTTGCCTAAGGCTACCTAGCTGTTATCTCAGGGCACCAGGCATAGAACAGAGGTCTCTGTCTTCTAGCATCAAGAACCTTGACAAGGCTGTCTCCTCAGACACCTAGAGGGGTGAAATGCCTACAGTGGTGAAGTATGGTTTCACCCCAAGTCCTTTCAGATTCTGAATACCCACAGCTTTCTGGCCAAGCCACTTAAGAATCCGAATGAGACTAAGTAAATGTAAAGCTACCAGTTGAGGGGTTTTTTTTGGCGTTCCAGTTAGTGTGCAAAGAGACTTTCGAAATCTAGTCTCTCTTCTTTAGTTTCTGTTGTTGTCTGCTTTGGCCACATCACCCAGCTTGTGGGATCTTAGTTCCCCGACTAGGGATGGAACTTAGCTGCTGAGCAGTGAAAGCGCAGACTCCTAACCACTGGACTGCCAGGGAAGTCCCTAGAAATCTAATCTCTGGCAGCAACTGACTTGCCGAAGGACACACAGCACAGAGTAGGATTGGGATTCAAGTCTCTTAGCTTCCTGTCCAGTACTCAGCTCAATTACTACCTTATCTCAAAGGCATTTCTGTAATTCAGAGATGGAAAAGTAAGGCCTCTGACTTAATTTTACAGAAGGGGGAAGAAAACTCACCACCAAGGGGGCAGCCTCAAGCCCCACTAAAGGAGGTCCCTGAAACAGGACAGATCCAGGCACCTGGGCCCCACTTCCCTCCAGCCTGAGGAGGAAGAGTTCCAGGGGCTGCCTGAGCTGGGTGTTGACACCCAGATACACCCAATGACTTGTCAAACCCTGTTGTAAGCCACACAGCTCATCAGCAGTGATCAATCACACTCACTAATTACCCAGGGGAGGCCCTGCCACAACTGCTCACGGAGGAATCATTTTCCAGTCATCCTCACGGAAGGTGTTCCCTGGGCATGGCAGACCGCTCCGGGGTTGTCGTGCTTGCAAGTGGCCCGTCTGGTTTCTCGGTGCACAGGTTGTGAAATGTGCCGTGTCACCTGCTGGGGGCTCACTTGGGGGCCTCCATGGGGAAATGGCAGCGCTTAGGGAATGGCTCTATAATGACCCCAGTTTGAATAAGGAGGTTAGCAAGAATTGGGAACTTCTGAGGGCAGGGACAACATGGTATTTACCTTTGTAAATAGTTATAGAGTGGCATCAGAGCTAGGCAGAGCTGGTTCTAGTTTCAGCTCTGCTATGACTAGCTGTGTGACTCTTGACCTCTCTCTGTGCCTCAACTTTCTTACCAGTAAAAAATGGGAGAAGATGAGAGCAATAACATCAGAGTTACTGTGATAGCTATTATTCATTGAGGGCTTATCAAGTGCCAGATGCTGGCCCAACAATTTCAAGTCACTTTTTTGTTTACTCTTTACACCTTTGTGAGCTATTACTGTTGGAAAATGCAAAGGGATAATGAAGGCAAAGTAATCAGCATAGTGCCAACACATAATAACATGAATTATTCTTACTAATACTCACTTTGTGGGGTAGCCCCCAGAAAACTGCATGACAACTCACAGACTCACTTTTTCCTTCTACTATTGACAGAAGGAGACCAGATACTCAGAGATTGTCAGATAAAGAGCTGCAAGCATTGCCAGCTTCATCATCTGGATCCAGGTGGGCAAGTTAACCAAGACCCATCAGGCTCCAGCCAACACTTTTAGCTGCATGTAAATTAATTATGTGCCATTTTCTAATTATACCAGAAACTCACTTTCTCCTCTTTGAAAATTCTTCCCTCGATGGGAATTTTTTTTCACGCTATTTTCTCCTCTTGGTTTCCTATCCAATTTTCCTAATTCTTTCCTGTAATTCAGTTGAGATGTGAAAGAAATTGCACTCCACCTAGAGACCCAAGGCGCCACATCCCTTCATTCGTTCACTCACTGTGTTGAACAGGCTCGGTGCTGGGACACAAAGGTAAATAGCATGCTGCCCCTGCCCTCAACAGTTCCCCATCTTGCAAACCTCCTAGGAAGGCCCAGATATTGGCGAGAGCCTTTCCCTTCAAGACTTTCACTAGATCAGCTGCTCTGACCTTTTTAAAGAGGCAAAAGGAATGGGGTTGGGAGGGATGGAGGTAGCCAGGCAGGATTATTTGTTCCATTAATAGAACAAAAATTCCCTTGTAGCTCAGTTGGTAAAGAATCTGCCTGCAATTCAGGAGACCCAGGTTTGATTCCTGGGTAGGGAAGATCCCCTGGAGAAGAAACTGGCAACCCACGTCAGTATTCTTGCCTGGAGAATCCCATGGACAGAGGAGCCTGGCAGGCTACAGTCCACGGGGTCCCAATAATTGGACACAACTTAACCACCACCACCACCACCAATGCAAAAACTTGAGTTTCAGACAGGGGAAGGAAGACAAGGGAAGGAAAGCAACTAAGTTATTTTATAAGTCAGGCCTTGTGCTTTTTCATTCTCATCCACACCCTGTGAGGTAGGTGTTATCACCCCTTTACATATGCAGAAACACTGACAAGATTAAAGAGCCCATCCAAAAGTTACCCACTCTGTACCTGGCAGGAAAAGTGAAAGCAAAGTGAAGCTGCTCAGTCCTGTCTGACTCTCTGCAACCCCATGGACTGTAGCCTGCTAAGACCCTCCGTCCATGGGATTCTCCAGGCAAGAATACTGGAGTGGGTTGCCATTTCCTTCTCCAGGGGATCTTCCCGACCCAGGGATCGAACCCAGGTCTCCCGTACTGCAGGCAGACTCTTTACTGTCTGAGCCACCAGGGATCCTACCTGGCAGAGCTGGGCTCAAACACAGGTGTGACCCCATAGCAAAGCTCTCAGCCTGCTGACTCAGCAACTACACTGCAAGTCAGTGTGGAATTGGGAACCTCCTGCTTCCCATCCTTAGCCAGGTCTTCTAGGCCCATGGTTCTTAAACTTGATCATGCATCAGAATCACCTGGAGGGCTTGTTAAAACACATATTGCTGAACCCCACCCCCAGAGTTTTTGATTCAGTAGCTCTAGGGTGGGGCTGAGAATCTGCATTTCTACGGAGTTCCCAGGTGATGACGCTGATGACGCTGGTCCAAGGACCACACTTTGAGAATACGTTTTTTTGTTTTTTAAGGTGAACCAATATGACTCTTTCCTCCCTCTCCTCATTTCAAAAGTGACACAGGGTCACTTTGTAAAACACAATATATAAAACATGGAATATACAGAAAAATTGGAAGCAAAGACCAGAATTCACCCGCATTCCTCTACTCGGAGATAAGCAGAGTTAACAGTCTGGCAGTATCTCACCAGTTTTCAACATCCATGCTGGTGAGAAGCAGGATGACACATTGGTGCGGAGCATTCTTTCGGCCCCTTATAAGATCCCAGCTCTTCAGCAAGATCCTGGGGAGTCGGACAAGCTTAAATCCCATCACTTGCAAAACTGTATTTATACTCCCATCCTTCACTGGAGTGCTGGGAGGGTTACAGGAGATGATGTCCTTCTCAAATACCGGACCCTGTGTCCACTGTGAAGTCCCCGCTCAAATAAAGACTTGGCTGTTACTTTTGTTTTAACCGAAGGGTGCTTTGGATACGCTCTTTGCGTTTTCAGCCCTGAGACTCTTCCTTCCCGTCGTCCTCCGTGTGGACCCCTGAAGACCCTCTGGGCTCCAGACACCGACAGGGGGCTCCTCCTAGGAGACGGCAGTAGACCGAGTGGCAGGCGCCACCGCCCTTAGGGTCGTCGCAGGGGCCTCTCGGCTCAGTCTGCCCGTTTTACAGCCCGGTCTTAACGAGGGTTTTTAACTTTTCATTCACCAGCAGAGTAGCTCTGACTTTTAATAACACGACAAAAATTTGCTCCTGGCAATCATGGTTTCGACCACAAAACCACAGCGGGAGGCGTTCCTGGTTAACTCTTTCAGCGCTGCAGGCAGTCTGGAGCCCAAGCGCTCTCGGAGCTTGGGTGGAGTGGCGGCGAGGCCTGAGGTCACAGACCGGGATGGGATGGGTCGGGTCCCCCTCCTACCCTCCCTTGAGGCTCTCCAAGCTTCGGGGAGGAAGATGGTTTCAGATTCAGACAGCTTCGGGGAGGAAGATGGTTTCAGACAGCTGGTGGGGGCCAGACTGCGGCTCATGTGTCCTGGCGTGCCTCCTTCACTTCCCTCTCTTTCCTTCATTCCACAGACCTACCGCGTGCTGAATACTTAATCTCTACACCCTTCATTTCCTCAACGGACTGGACGGGACAGCACTGGCCAACCAGGCGCCCAATACGCCCTCGCGCCCAACAAAGATGCTTCTCCAAATATGGCAGCCTGACTGCGACCCGTATAGCTCTCTCACGGAACCGTTTCCCGCGAGAAAAGGGCGTCTGGCGGCGACTTCCGGCGCCCCAGCCGCCCCAGGATCCCTTGCGACCGACCGACTCCAGCCCCGGAGGCGCTGGGTAGGAACCACTGGGCTGGAGGCACCAGCGGTTTGTGGAGGACTGGAGGCTGGCAGATGCGCCCAGCCCCAACCACATGAAAAGTCCCGTGCGCCACCTGCCAGCTGCCTTGAGCTGGCTTTTAACTACACTGCTTGGCCTCCATGCCCGCCAAGACCCAGTCTTCGACGTGGCCTGGTAATTGGGCTCTCACATTTATGGAGCTCCTCCACGAGATTGGGTGGCCCACCTACGGGTGCCCGCTGTTTTCCCGACCAGGTAGATGTCTGTATCCTTACTGGAGTGACGAGGAAACTGAGGGTCAGGAAAGAGAAGCAGATTCACTAGGATCCTGAAGTTGCTAAGTGGCAGAATTTAGACTCTTGTGCAAGTCGGGCTTTTCCCACTGCACCAGGGCCTGGCAAGAGGTGGTCATTTCTTCAGGATCAAGATGGATACGAGGACCAGTTCTCTTTAACTGCACTTCTGGGGCACGGCAGCAGCAAGACAGTGCCCGCAGCACAAGCAGCTCAAAACTTGCAAGCTAAGCAGTGGATTCCGCCCCCAACCCCACTTTATCAGTAAAGGCACTTGAGCCCCCAGGCACTGAGACTCTGTCATTGTAATCTTTAGTGATGACTTCAGACTCTGCCTGCAATTACTCAGCAGGCACAGGTTCCCCTCACCCCACCCCAACTGGAGAAGCCTCCACTGTCAGGAACTCTGACTTCAGACTCAAATCATTAAGGAGGAGAAATGCATGAAACCTTTTTGTTCAAGTAGCCCAGCTTCAAGACACTTACCCCTAAGCAACACCAATGAATACATTTCTGTCTGCAGTCTCTGCTGTGCTGACCAGCAAAGCTAAATGGGGTTCAAAGTATAGAATAATAGAAAGCAAGAAATAATAGAATATTGAAAGAATACTAGAAATATTAAATTAGAATTATTAAAAATATTAGAAATAAAGAATAATAGCAAGAAATGCTCATGGATGAGTTATTTCTGTATGAAGTAACAAAGGTATTTTAGATTGCCCCTTAACCAGGATTTAAACCAATTGCTTTTCTACAGTTATTGGATACCCCAACAGCTCCACTAAGTGAGTACCAATATGACCACCATTTACAGGTGAGCAAACTGACCTTCAGGTGAAGTGGCTTGGCCAAAGTCACACAGCTGATTAGTGGCAGAGCTGGAACTTGAACCTCAGCGTTGGCTCCATTGACCTGCTCTTATTCCAGTTGTTAACACGTTATCTACCCCAGGAAACCCATTCCAGAAAAATGTGATGGCCAGTGATTCTACCATGGACATAGATAGCTAACCCAGGAGAATCCAAGAGCTGACTGGTATCATGGAATCTTGTCTGCAGTCAGGCCCCACCACAGGCTATGCTGTTAGGTCTTCATGGTCTTAAAATAATCTATTAAGGAGTAGCTAGAAAAAAAAAAAGATTGTTCAATCCTTGACTCTGCCCTCTTACCTCTGAGGGTAGAAGGAAAAGGACAGTCTGTGTTTTAGGAGCCTGGTTTCTGCCAGCTCCCTAAAGTCAGGTTCCAGCAGCCCAGAATCCCAGCCTCATCCCACCTTCTCTGAGGTCTGGACCCCGAGCTGGGAGTCCATGGTGAAAGTCAGCATCAGCCAGCAGGGATTCTAAATCCCAGCTGTGGGTGAGAAGTCACCTGCGTCCTGTCAGGCAATAGAGATGACCTCACTGAAAACCACAGCTCAAACTCCTCAGCCTTAGAACAGCCTCTGCATGAAGTCAACCACGTTTTATTGAATGCTTCTTCAGACCTGGGCTCTGTGCTAAGCATTTTAGAGTTTATCACACTTAACTCTCAATAATCCTACAGAACATTCTTGTACCCATTTTCTAGATGAGGAAAATGAAGCCCAGATCAGTTCAATGACTTGTCCAAATCAAGATCACACAGCACACGAGGAGCTGAGCCTGGATTCAAACATAGGTCAAGCCAACCAAAGAGTGCATATGTTTAACCAGCACACTTAACTTTCCCACTTGTGACTATTCAAACCGAACAAGCAAGTCCCTTTTAAAAAACCCAACTCTCTGCCTAAGACAGCTCTTAGAACCACCTCAAAAAAGTTCTTTGGGGCAAGAAAATGGAAAGCCTATTTGGGATTGGCCGCTGTTTCTGACTTCCAGGGCCCCTTCAATGTAAGTGGTGCCGAAAGCCTTCACAGTTTCAGTCCTGTGTTTCCCTACCTGGCTCGAAACTGCTCAGCAGAGAGAGAAAGGAGAAAAAAAAAAAAAAAGATTTTCCCAGGGAAACACTGAGCTCTCGCTTGAGACGGGGCTTGCCTCAACACGCCAGAGTGAGATCGTCAGCCCATTCATTTACCCTTACAAATTGCTCTGTGAATCTTGGCGCCGGTCTCCCTGCCCTTTCCCCTTCTAGAAACCCCATACAGCCTCCCTGCTCAGAGAGCGCCAGGCATCCACGGTTGTTTACTCACTCAAGTTCATTCGACATCTTCCTGCTCCCAGGCTCCCGGGTTGGAACGATGGATCGGCACCGGGCACCGAGGCTCTGCTGACCGCTCCTCTCTAATTCTCGCCTGACACAGACATTCCCTGCCCAGGGAACTGTTTGATTTATGTTGAGGTTTCAGTGTGGGGATTCTGCTGACAGGTAGGTTCCCGGCAGTGCTGGCGCTGATTGGCTACAGGTACAGGTGCCGGCGACAGCAGGTATACCTCAACAGGTGCAGCTGTTAACTCTTGGCCTGCTGAGCTGGGGGCGGAGCCATTGGGGGGCTGGCTGGGTGGAACTGGCCAATTCCTTCCTTGGTGAGGGGGTGGGGGTGGAGATGAGGTAGGAGGGAGGAGGAAAAAAAAAAATGCTGGGGAGAAGATAGCCAGAGGAAAAGTACAGGGACAAACAGATACTTGGCTGCAGGAAATCTCGATTCCTGTTTCTAGTATCCTGGATACTTGGAACATTGGACCATCCTTCCCCCTCACCCCCCACCCCCGCCACCCTGCCAGATTCCCTTGGCCTCCTCCCCTACCCAGCATGGACTACTTCACAGCCACCAGGGAATTCCCAAAGGAGAGAGCAGATCTTCCCTTGTGGGCCTCTGTGCGAGTTCCCTTTCTTTTTTCCTAAAGCTCTCCCTTTAAGGGAAAGCTTATTTCTGAACAGTCTTTTACAGTTATTCAGGTGATTTCTCTTGACGGCTCACAGCAACCCACTGTGGTAGCTATTAGCACGCTCTCTTCCTCCCCCTACACACACACTTCACAGGTGAGGAAATGGAAGCCAGAGGGTAAACGTGACTTGCCCAAGGGCCTGAGCTATTGAGTGTCAGAGCCCAGATCTGAATCTTCAGTCATCTCACTCCGCATGTGGCTGTCCCTTTGAGCTGAAGTCAGTGGCCTCAATTCAGCAGACATCTATGGAACACCTAATGTGTGCCAGGCCCTAATCTGGGTTCTGGGGAGACAGGCCCAAAAGACAGGGTCACTGCTCTTGGAGTTTATGATCTGGAGGGGGTGTGTGTGTGTGTGTGTGTTGATGGCCAGGAGTGGGGGTGTAGGATGCAGGCAGCCTTTTATTTGGAGTGATACAGATCTGAATGAGATGTCAGCAAACCACATACCTCTGGCCAGCACACAAGGGATGGAAAAGTTGAAGTCGATCACCTTTGAAACCTTTAGCTAGCCGGTCATTTCCCAAACTCCAGTAAGTGCTTCATTCTGCGTTGGAAACGCAGGAGAAATCAGTTGCCTGTTAGACTAAGTAATTGTGGAATGATTGCCATGAGCTGTCTTCCGTAAAGAACAAGGTTGGTAAACCCAGAAGATCCACAAACAAACAGGAGAACGCTAGAACTTTTTATAGAGCTTCCACCATGAGTAATCTGAACTGAAGTCGAAGCCGGTCTTGGTATCTTTTGTTTTCTCTCTTTTCTCCTCCCCACCCCCCACCTCCACCCGCCACACACACACACACCTTTTGACATATCACCCCTTTGCTCTGTCTTCCTGAGAGCCTCACCTTGGCCCACTCCTTTCTCTCTCGGGGAAAGGCGGAGTTTCACCTACTCCTGCCAGTCTGATGGAGGTTTTCAAGGTAAGGCCAGAATCCAGAGGAGCCCTCTTGGGGTGTGGTCAGGCCTGTGGAGAGAATTGTCAGAGGTTGGTTCCTCGCTGGAAGCTATGTTGGGGATAATGGAGGGGGTCCTGACAAATAACAGTAAATAATCATAATAATTGCTAATGAAGCCACCTCCTCAGAGCAGGCCTCTCCCGCCACCCTTGTTAAAGTAGGCATTCAGTCACTATCACATCACTTAATTCTGGCTCTCTGAATCCCTTGTGACTTTTGGAAATCTCTCTAAATTGTTTATTGTCTTTCATCCCTTCTTCTAGAATGTAAACTCTGTAAGAGGAGAGACCTTGTCTGGGTCACTGTTGAATCTCCAGCGCCTTCCATGGTGTCTGGCAGACGGTCGGTGCCCAGCGTACCTCATGCATCAGGCATTGTGCTAAGCCTTTGCATACCTTGTCTCCCCCTTAAAACCGCTGTATGCCATAGGCCCTTGTGTTATCCCTGTTTTAGAGATGAGGAGACGGAGGTATGAAGTGATTAAATAAGTTCCTCAAGCTGCATGGCCTAGGAAGGGTAGCGCTAGAGTTGGGATCTGATCAGAGAGCAGAGCCTGGATGCCCAAGCCCTTGGCAGGGTTTATTGGTGGCAGGAGGGCCATTGGTGCCAGTTGTAACTGCAGAGCTTAGTACTGCCCGAAGGATGGCACACTTGTCTGTGTCCCTGTCTGCCCGCCTCCTGGAAGGCTGTGAAGTTTCTTTCAGCTGTGTTGCAACTCCCAGGTAAAGGGCCATGGGGGTGACTCATGCTGGCTGGGCTCAGGTGGAGACTGGGAACCCAGGCAGCGTGTCTGTGCTCGCTGGGCTTTTTAAATGGGTCCTCTCTCTCTACACCTGTGGATCATGTCTCTTTAATCGCCCTCACCCATCTACAGAGATCAGCAGGTCGTGGGACAGAGGGTTTTTAACGTCTCCACACACGGAATGTCCAGAAGGCACCTGGATGAGATGGAAGGACTGTGGTCCAGGGTAGGTCAGCAGGGTACCATGAGCCAGATTATAAGGTCGCTAGGACCCTCCAGCAGGAGCTAAGCCTCCCAGTCTGAGGGCGTGGTCTGTTCTAGGCCTTTGCTGAAGGATTCAGAGGTGCCAGGTTTTTTAGAGAGACGCTACCCAAGCTTTCCCCCACTCCTGCCCATTTCCTACTCCTGTGTGGCGTGGGCACAGCCCAGGGCTCAGCTGGGCTGGCATCTCTTCCCCTTCTTGGATTGGCCCAGTTCTTGGTTTCTTGGCAGAGGAGATTGAAAACAGAGACTCACCAATCATATGTGACATAATGATTGTATTCACAATAATAACAGTAAGTAATGATGACTGTAATTTATTTCATGTTTGTATATTGCAAGCATAGTGCTAAGAGTTATCTGTGCTGTCTGATAGCTTTACTCTGAGACTGGCTGACCTGGGTTCAGATCCCAGCCCAACTGTTTACTAGCTGTGTGATTTTGGGCAGATGACTTAAGCGTTCTGAGCTTGCTTCTCCACCTATAAATGGCTATAAAAATAGTATCCCCCTCGTAAGCTTATTATGGGAATAGGATAATGTATGTGAAGTGCACTGCTGTTGTGTAGTCACTCAGTAGAGTCCAACTCTTTGCAAACCCATGGACTACAGTCCATGTAGTCCAGGCTCCACTGTGCGTGGGATTTCCCAGACAAGAATATTGGAGTGGGTTGCCATTTCCTCCTCCAGGGGACTCTTCCTAACCCCAGGATCAACCCTGCGTCTCCTGCATTGGCAGGCGGGTTCTTTACCACTGAGCCCCCGGGGAAGCCTGCCTGGCACATCGTTGCTGTTGTTTAGTCGATGAGTCATGTCCAACTCTTGGTCACTCCGTGGACTGCAGCACTCTAGGCTCCTCTATCCTCCACTGTCTCCCAGTAATTTGCTCGAATTCATGTCCACGGAGGCTAGGAGAGATCAACGGCAAAAAGGAAAGGGCGTGGCAAAAGATGAGATGGTTAAATGGCTTGACTGACTTAGTGGACATGAATTTGAGTCTGACACATAGCACTCAGTAACTGTTAGGAAAGTTTTTGCTCCCAAATCACAGCAGATGGTGACTGCAGCCATGAAATTAAAAGACCCTCTCTCCTTGGAAGGAAGGTTATGACCAACCTAGATAGCGTATTAAAAAGCAGAGACATTACTTTGCCAAAAAAGGTCCATCTAGTCAAAGCTATGGTTTTTCCTGTAGTCATGTATGAATGTGAGAGTTGGCCCATAAAGAAAGCTGAGTGCTAAAGAACTGATGCTTTTGAACTGTGGTGTTGGAAAAGACACTTGAGAGTCCCTTGGACTGCAAGGAGATCTAACCAGTCCATCCTAAAGAAAATCAGTCCTGAATATTCATTGGAAGGACTAATGCTGAAGCTGAGACGCCAGTACTTTGGCGTCTGATGGGACGCCACCTGATGGGAAGAACTGACTCAATTGAAAAGACCCTGATGCTGGGAAAGATTGAAGACAGGAGGAGAAGGGGATGTCAGAGGATGAGATGGTTGGATGGCATCACGGACTCAATGGACATGAGTTTGAGGAAACTCTGGGAGTTGATGGACAAGGAGGCCTGGCGTGCTGCGGTCCATGGGGTTGCAAAGAGTCGGACACGACTGAGCGACTGAACTGAACTGAAAGGTTAGGACCCCTGAGTTAGGTGACTGCTGAGAGCCAGAGCTGCTCTATTTGTCTCTGCAGCTTGTGCACTGCACAGTCACAGCACTGTTTACAGTAGGGGCCTTGCAGTGTTGAGTGTGAATGCCCTGCTAACAGCTCTTCCTTTTCTAACACGTTAAAACTTTATGGTTGTTCCACACTTAATGACAATTTGTTGACCTATATAAAAACATGGAAAGGACAAATACCCAAATGTCAACAGTGCTCCTCTGTGGGTGCCAAAATGACAGGATTCTATTTATTTATTTGGTTTGTTTGGCCATGTGGCGGCTTGTGTTATCTTACATCCCCAACTGGGGATCTTAGTTCCACGACCAGGGATTGAACCCAGGCCCACAGCAGTGAAAGCGCAGAGTCCTAACCACTGAACCACCAGAGAATTCCCCAGGATGACAGAATTTTAATTGTTTCCCTATCCTTCTCCTCCCTGACCAAAGTTTCTGCATTGATTGTGCTTTTGTGATTAGGAATTATAAACAAAATCCCAGTTTAAATGTCATTCAGTTCAGTTCAGTCGTTCAGTCGTGTCCAACTCTCTGCAACCCCATGGACCACCGCACTCCAGGCCTCCCTGTCCATCACCAACTCCCGGAGTTTACCCAAACTCATGCCCATTGAGTTGGTGATGCCATCCAACCATCTTGTCCTCTGTCGTCCCCTTCTCCTCTTGTCCTCAATCTTTCCCAGCATCGGGGTCTTTTCAAATGAGTCAGCTCTTCACACAAGGTGGCCAAAGTATTGGAGTTTCAGCTTCAACATCAGTCCTTCCAACAAACACCCAGGACTGATCTCCTTTAGGACGGACTGGTTGGATCTCCTCACAGTCCAAGGGACTCTCAAGAGTCTTTTCCAACACCACAGTTCAAAAGCATCAATTCTTCTGCACTGAGCTTTCTTTATAGTCCAACTCTCACATCATACATGACTACTGGAAAAACCATAGCCTTGACTAGATGGACTTTGGTTGGCAAAGTAATGTCTCTGCTTTTTAATATGCTAAGTTGGTCATAACTTTCCTTCTAAGGAGTAAGTGTCTTTTAATTTCATGGCTGCAGTCACCATCTGCAGTGATTTTGGAGCCCCCCAAAATTAAGTCAGCCACTGTTTCCACTGTTTCCACATCTATTTGCCATAAAATGATGGGACCAGATACCATGATCTTAGTTTTCTGAATGTTGAGCTTTAAGCCAACATTTTCACTCTCTTCTTTCACTTTCATCAAGAAGCTCTTTAGTTCTTCTTCACTTTCTGCCATAATTAAATCAAAATTAATGCCCTTTGACTAAATGGTCATCGTGTTCCATTCTTCCTGGAGTAAAAGTGGAGATAAAGATAATAAAAGCTCACAGTCCTTGCTCAGAGCTTCCCTATAAGATGCATGAATGGAGAATAGGGCTCTCCAACCCGAAGGCTCTGGGCAGTGAATTCAGGAATCAGATCAGATCTTAATTAGAATTATTATCATTTATTGAGCACTTACCCTATGATGCTTTCTTTAAATGCTTTGTGTCATTCCTCCCTGCAAAATGGGATCACGTTATTCATTCCAGACAGACAACTCCTAGAGTATTGAGCAAGTTTCTAAAGGAGGAACTCCAGAGTCAGCTGCCCGAGACCTTGGACAAGCAACTTCACCTCCTCATTACTCAGATTTCCTTCTCAGTGAAATGATCACTATGAGAATTAAAGGAGATAACATGGTGTCCTCAGTATGTGCCAGGCACAGTTCTAGGTGTGTTACATGTACATATCATGTAACCGTCTTGAGTCCTGTGGCATGGTTATAATTTTCCCCATCTTACAGAGGAGGAGCAGCCTCAGGAACGTGAGGTAACTCATCAAAGATCACTTAGCTATCTACTTAGTATTCAAGTAGGATCAAATCAAGCTCTACATGACCCCAAAGCCATGGGAACAGTCCTTTCAACCTCCTGTGTTCCCTTTTGGAACAAAGTCATGGAAGGATAGAAGGAAAGAAGGAAGGAGGGAAAGAAAATAGATAGGTTGGCTGATAGCACTTACAAGATAAGGAAGGATTTGTTAGCATTTGGACTGCAGAAACTATACAAGGGAAAACCTCCCTTGGTACTTTGTCCCAGATCTCAACAAGTGTTCAAGAAGTATTTGTTGAATAAATGAAAAATGAACAAATGTGTATAATTTACACAAGGTCATTGACATTCTGGGATATCAGCTGTTGCCTTCTGTCCCCACCCCCAGGGAAAGACCTCCGAAGTTTGAATCCTTGCTCTTCCTGTTATTAGCATATACCTTTGGGCCAATGACTCAGTCTGTAAATTTCAGGGACCACATCGTCCCTCAGTGGATTGATCTGTGGAGTAAATAAGGTCTCCATGTAGAGCTAATGGCCCGGAGTAGGTAGCTGGTGTTATAGGTGAGCACCCAGCTTAGAAAGGGATCCCCAGCCACCACCTATTACCGGCCTGACTACACAGTTTATGGCACTCAGCACTCAGCCTTCCTTCAAAACAGTTCCTTCAGGGAATTCCCTGGCGGTTCAGTGGTTAGGATTTGGCACTTTCATTGCTGAGGCCAGAATTCAATCCCTGGTCTGGGAAATAAGATCCAGCAAGCTGCTCAGTGCAGTCAGGAGAAAAAAAAAAAAAGCCTCTTCTATGTGTAAAGCTCTTTTCAGCTTACATAGTGTTTTCCTATGGTTTATCTTCTCTGATAGAGCCACAGAGAGGCAGGGAAGAATGTTATCACTGGCCCCATGTAAACTGAGGCTTAAAGAAAATACCCCTACTGAAGCAAAGGAGCTTGGATTGGAACTTCACATCACCATAGATACCATTATGGATCCCGTGGGTCCCGTTATACTGTCCTGGGTGTGCACCCAAAGCCCTATTTCATCCTAATATTCTTCTCTACCCCATCGCTGGACTTAAGTGGAGGGACAGGCCGCACACCCAACATGCAGAATATAGTCCTAACTGGAAGGCATGGAAGGACCTGGAAATTGTACTCATGAAGAATCAGGACAAGGAGTGGGCAGCCTCCAGGCCCTTTTACACTCTGTATTTTAGATTTTTATCACAGTTCTGCCAATAACACCACCTACATTCCTTCTGAAAGGAACGGAAGGACATGAGGAATCATGGGGTCTAAAGTCATCCTGAGAGCTCCCTTAAAAGAAAAAAAGAAAAATCTGGAAACAGAGAAGCAGGGTTGTTGTTTTTTTTTTTCCACTTATCAAGTTGATAAAGATGAAAGAAAATGGTGTTGGCAAGAGTGAGAGAAAGCAAGCTGTCTCCTTGCTGGAGGGAGTGTGAATCAGTCTAGACTTTGGAGTTAGATTTCAACTCATCCTTTGATCTTACATTTTCACTCATAGGAATTTAGCCTAAGCAAATAATCTGTGTGTGGACAGTTATCTGCAAGGATATGCATCAGAGCATTGTTTATAATTCTGAAAAATTAGAATTAATATAAATATCCTTCAGCAGAGTCTCAGTAAAGTAAATTAAGATCCTTGAATATAGTTGGATATTGTGTCACTGTTCAAAACGATGCTACAGAAAGCCCCTTAACACCGGGGAAATTACTTCCTATGCTTACAGCACGATTGTTAGCATTTTTGAGTCTTTACTGTGTTCGAGGCACTGAGCTCAGTTGTTTAGTCTCCTTTAATCCTCACAACAACCAAGTGAAGTAAGTACTATTATCTTGATTTTACAAACAAGGGGAGTGAGGCCTCGAAGTGAAATGTCTGGTGGTCGTTCAGTGTCTCAGTCCAACTCTTAGTGACCCCAGGGACCTGCAGCACACCAGGCTTCCCTGTCCTTCACCATCTCCTGGTGCTTTCTCCACCCAAGGTCATTTCCAGGGGGGGTCTCTGAGCTGGTCTCGAATGAACCTGGGTCAGATTCCCAACTTTTAAGTCTTTCAGCTACTCTTTACCGTTAGTAAATGAGTCCTTTCCTATTTTTAAAACCCATTTCCATGAGTGGAGAAAGAATAGGAAAGGTACGCACCAGAGAGTATCAGGGGTGGTAGGATCAGGGGTGATTTATAAAAAGTTTATTCTTTTCGTGTATCTGTCAACATTATTTCTCCCATTAATAGGGGCAAAAAAGAGAGAGAGAGAGACTCTTTATAGTTATTAAGGAATAGCAAGTCAGAGAAGGCTTATCCCTGAACTGAGAAGGAAGAAGCGGCCAGACTGCTATCTGGAGATTCTTTCTCTGTTGCCAGGAACCAGCCAGAACAGGAGGCAGCCAGAGAGAGCCGTGCCAGGAAGAATGTGGCCGCTGTCCTGGAAGGAGAGGACCCACTTGGAAGAACAGAACCCGGCTGGCTCAGCCCCTGAGGCTCACTCTCTCCAGGGACCTGGCCTCGGGCCCTAGTAGCCCACCTCCTACCACTGTGGGCCATCACCAGCCCACTTCAGAAAAAGGGCATTAAACCAGATACTGCCCACTTCCAAATAAAAGAGAGCTTCAAGTAAAAGTAAGTGAGAAGCACCTTAGTCCCTACCACCACCCTGGCAAGCAAGGCTGAAAATGCATTTTCTTCTGTATTTCATCTATCTGAAGGGGTCACACTGGGGACTTGGGTATTCAGATGACAGTCTCCTTGAGGAACTACAGAGGAAGAATGTACAAGGCCTGGTTTGGACAGAGAGGATCCTGGAACCCCGGTTGCTGAATAGAAGAAGTGAGTGTCTGGGGTCAGGGCTGCCATCCTAGGTTAGAGGGAGCTGGGGTAGGGTGGGCGGGTGGGACAGGTGTGGCCTGCTCCGGGCTTAGGGAGGTTCAGATAGGCACAATTAACCCATAAAGTCCTTTCCTTTTCCTTAAGGGTTTTCCTTCTAAGGCTGCCTCTGATGTTTGTTTAGATCTCATCTCACTGGAGGAGGGTGAAGTCGGAGGGGAGGGGATTTGCTGGGGAAGGCAGAGGCCACATGGTCAGAGGTTAAGTGCTTGCCCTTGCTCATTGAGGGGAGGGTTTTTCCGAATCCTCTGCTGGCCTGCCCAGAAGACGTTTTTAAGTCTCTCAGTTGGGGTGAAGATGGTCAAGCAGTGGGGAAAGGAAAGGAGAATAGTTCAGAAACTGGCCTAGAGGGACCTGCAAACCATATCTTACACCAAGATCAGGTCCCTCAGGCGGGCAGTTACCTTGGAAGGTCAGCAACCACTCACCACGCCTCACTTGTCCCAGCTCCCCTTTTAGCCTGCGTTCCAGACAGGCTGCCCATACGGCCTGGCCACGTGTCCTGCGGTGGCAGGGCCAGCTTTCCCTCCCAGACAGGCTCATTTATTTGACTCCATCACCCCCACCCCAATTGCTCTGGAATCCAGCTGTGTTCACATGTCAATTCATTTGTTCATTCAGTGAGTATGGAGACTTACTTCATCATTCAGTTCAGTTGCTCAGTCGCCAGTCTGACTCTCTGTGACCCCATGGACTGCAGCAACTCCCCGCGTTTGCTCAGACTCATGTCCATCACATCAGTGATGCCCTCCAACCACCTCATCCTCGGTCGTCCCCTTCTCCTCCCGCTTTCCATCTTTCCCACCATTAGGGTCTTTTCCAATGAATCGGTTCACATCAGGTGGCCAAAGTACTATTATAATGATTTTTTTCTAATTTCATCATTAAAAATTACAATAGTAGCTCTCATTTTTTGAACACGTAACTATATATCAGACTGGGCTAAGCATGTTACCTGCCCTGTTTCACTCAATCCTTACAACTGCCCAAAGATTGAGGTACAGTCATCACCTCTGCTTTATAGGTGTGGAAACAGGCTTAAAGGAGTGAGGGAATTGAGTGACCAAGCCAGGATTTGAACCCAGGCTGTTTGGCTCATAAATTCAATCCCTGAACCACCATTTTCTGTTGCCTGAAAAAGCGGTCATTCAGTGAACTTAGTGAGGGCCAGCTCTGGCCAAGCATCTATACACAGGGTGGGCAGAGAAATGAATAATGTGTCTCCTTCTGCCCACATGGAAGCCTGGCGGGTGAACCTTCATCTAATTTGTCTATTGGGGAAAACCTTTCCACCTTTGTCTGTCTATGGTTGTAGTTTTGTGAAATTGGTTTTACTCTCAGATAACAGTGATTCGTGTGTGTTGGAGGATTCCACGAGAGTTCACTGTAATCTGCAGATGCACCTGCCTCGGTGCACACAGACATACACGACAAAGCACATCTAGTTGAGAACTTCGATTCTGGAGATGAGCTACCTGAGTTCAGATCTTGAGTCTGCCGTTTACTACCTGTATGACCTTGGGCAAGTCCTTTGATCTCTTTGATCCTCCGTTTCTTCATCTTTAAACTTCTACTTTGTAAGGTTTTACATGAGGTAACACATGCAAAGCATTTACACCACTCTTGTACACTCAATCCTATGATGTAAGCTATTGTTGCTATCATTAGGGATGGGTCTCTCTGGCCTCCCCAGTGAAACAGTGCGTTCCTGTCTTGTCTCTTCCCTTGCTCCTGCCACCCAGGACACTCAGCCCAAGGCAGGTGTGCCTGGGAGTTAGTCACCAGGCTCCCCAGCCTCCAAGGGGACGTGAGCATGAATGTTCCCCTCTGCCCAGGCGCCTCTGAAATCTGAGTCATGCCTCGGCAGCTCTCCCTAAAGAGAGATTTCCTTCAGCCTCAACCCACTCCCTTTCGCAATAAACTCAGTCCTTCATACCCTCCTAGGTCATGTGCACATCCCCACAGTTTTACCCACTGATGGACCCTAGGGAAATCTCCCTGGAGATCAGAATCTTGATAGGCAGATGATAGAGACTTGACTCTCTAGCCAGTGGCTTTGACTGTACTTCCAAATTCCTAGTGGTCTCTGAATTGACTGATGGCCCAGTTTAGGGTCACAGTATTTCATTTGGCTATCCTTGAACTAAGTGACAACTCAGACACAAGCACCGTCTGGATGGGACAAGCTTGGGAGCTTATGTTTGTTTCACTCTCTTCCACTCTCCAATCTCTGGGGCTCCTTGTGGCCTGTGAGGTGGTTTGGGGGATTGAAAGTTAGGGCTGTCAACTTAGAAGGCTTGTTGCGCCTTAGATAGTTTCCTGTGAATGGTGACCAGCTCCAGGTCTCAAGACCCTGGTTCAAAACCTGGCTCCGCCTTTCCTTAGCTGGGACCCTGAGCTTCATAACTTGTTTCTCAGGACTCTGTTTTCTCATCTGTAAAAATGGGAATAATAATATTATTTACCTCATAGGGTGATTGGAGAAGGCAATGGCAACCCACTCCAGTACTTTTGCCTGGAAAATCCCATGGATGGAGGAGCCTGGTAGGCTGCAGTCCATGGGGTCGCGAAGAGTCGGACACGACTGAACGACTTTCACTTTTCACTTTCATGCATTGGAGAAGGAAATGGCAACCCACTCCAGTGTTCTTGCCTAGAGAATCCCAGGGACAGAGGAGCCTGGTGGGCTGCTGTCTGTGGGGTCTCACAGAGCCAGACACTACTGAAGTGACTTAGCAGCAGCAGCAGCATAGGGTGGTTATGAGGATTAAATGCATGTGAAGCATTTAATATAGTGCCTGGCACATAGTCCTGTTGTTATGCAATGAGGGAGAAGGTGCTGGACCCAGAGTCAAGAGATTGGGGTATGAGTTCCAGCTCTGCTACTTGTTGGCTGTGTAGACCTTAGGCAAGTTAACTCCCCATCTCTGAGTTTCTTCAACTGTGAAATGAAAGTTTGGGGTTTGAAGGTCAGTTGGGTTCTTTTTACCTATGTAATATCTGTGAACTGTGACTTTGAAGGTATATATATATATAAAAACCCAGAAAGGAAAAAAAAGTACCAGATGTTTTCATCTGCCAAAATTACATTTCACAAATCCCAGGACCCTTGACCCCATCTTCAAAAGCCACCCCATCCAGCAGCCTCTAGGCTGAGCCTTCTCAACCAAGGAACTGTTAGAAAGAGCCCAAGAAGCTTACTAGAGCCACAGCCAGGCCTCAGGGAAGAAAGCAAAGTGGGCATCACAGTGAACCGCATCACAATGAACCAGCCAGACCCCAACATCATACCCCAGGATTTTACCCTTCTGTGCCTTAGGCAAGAGTCTAATCAGAAAGGATTAGTTTATGGCCAGGGATGTTTCCTCTGTAGCTTGAAAATGTTCTGATCTATTGTAAAACAGGGCCCGCCAGGGAAATAGAACAGTTTCTTCTTGGTCTGGTGACCTCTGACCCTACCCCCCTTCCTGACCCGCCTGGCTGTCTCAGCCACCCCCTGCAGGAGACAAATACTGGGAAAGGGGAGGCAGTCAGCATCCCTAAGGACTGGGGAGTCCCTCCCCAGATAGTCTCCATGAGTGCAGAGTCCCACTGAGTTATTCTTAGGCTCTGTTTGAAGCTGCAGGGGGATGAGCTGGGTGGGATTTGCTGAAAATGAAAAGCAGTTTGTTTCAACTCGTTCTACCAGTTTTTACCCTCTACAGTAAAACATCACTTAACCATTTTAACGGAACGAATTTACCTTTACAGAGACAGTGGGTCTAAGAGGAATTTGTTGGTGGTAACTAGCAAACAGAGGGACCTTTTATGAAGCCCTGAGTACCCAGCATTGTGCCAAACACCTTACATCCATTATCTTACTTTAAAAATTACTGGCTTCACTGTGGGGTGGCGGGGGGGGGGGTGTGGGGGGTGGGCGTGGGGTGGGGAATGTGGTTTTAATTTTTCAGGTGAGAAAACTGAGGTCCAGAAAAGTAAAGTGATTTGCTCAGAGTCAGTGGTGGAGCTGGCACTTGTATACTGCAGGGCATCCGCTGCAGCCGTGACTTCGTGCAGACTTGAGTGAAGCCTTGTTGGTGAAGCTGTGCCCAGGCAGAGATCTGCCCACCTTTTATGAAACCTCAGGCTCAGTTTTCCAGAAGACCTACCTGATCGCTTTTTAGTCCTTTGATAGCTCAGGGCTCTTGGGGCTTCCCTCATAGCTCAGTTGGTAAAGAATCCTCCTGAACGCAAGAGACCCCAGTTCGATCCCTGGGTCGGGAAGATCCCCTCAGGAAGGGATAGGCTACCCATTCTGGTGTTCTTGGGCTTACCTTGTGACTCAGCTGGTAAAGAATCTGCCTGCAATGTGGGAGACATAGGTTCAATCCCTAGGTTGGGAAGATCCCCTGGAGAACGGAAAGGCTACCCACTCCAGTATTCTGGCCTGGAGAATTCCATGGACTGTATAGTCCATGGGTGTGACAAAGAGTTGGACACAACTGAGCGACTTTTACTTTCACTTCTGTCTGTGGAAGAGGCTGTTTCCAGGGATAGATGGAGCACCCTGTTTCCCGGTCACTGTCATGTCCAATGGCCAGTTACCATGGACTTTTCCCCCCTGCCCAGCAAATGCCAGGTCCAAATGCAGCCAGTTTTGAGGATAAAGAGTCTGGAAGAATTCTGCAGTGTGGATGCCCTTTCCAGGGTCTAGTCCAGCCCTGAGCCCGTTCCTTCTCTAGCTGGGAAGTGTCTTCCTCTTCCTGCTTTTGTGTAACTGCTCTGCCCACGGCAAGCCCACTTCCTTCCCTTCTGTCCCTGTGCCTTCCCGAGGAAGTAGCTGCCTTTTCTTCACAGCAGGTGGCTCTGCCCTGCTCTGGCTCCAGTTTCCTGTGCCGTTTGCTCCATAACTCTCCTGGACCCAAACTGTTTCCAAATCCTCTGAAGTCATTTCAGGGAATCCCAGAAATGTATCCTGGGAGACACAAGAATGCCCAAGATGCTCCAGGCAGAAAAGGTGCTAGGATCGAAACATTTGGGGAAAGCTTCATACCAGACTCTTCTAGAAATTAACCGTATACAGCTATCAAGCCAAGTCACCAAAGAGTTCTGCAGTGAGAAAGCCTGTTTCGTTTGTTTTTTCAACAAACTGAGCTGACCATGAGATCATCTCCCCTCATCTCTACTATATATCTATAAAACCTGTAGAACCAGTGATCCACTGTGGAACATACTTAGATGCTACCCTCAGCCTGCCACCAGAGTATAAAGCTGACCTTCCTATTTCTCTGCGCTGATCTAACATAACATGATAAATAATCTAAGGTGACATCTGATCTGTAGGGTCTTCAAGAAAGACATACTCAATGGGGACGAAGAGTCTCTTAACACAATTTGATGAAGATGCTACTTCCAGAAAAAAATCAGGGGTTTTGCACGGAAGAGGAGGAGTAGAATTTGAAACAGCCAGCAGACAGGGTTTACCAACTTTTATTCACTTCCTTTTCCGAGGACCAAGCCAGGGATGGAATGCAATGGAAAATAGTCAAAGTGCAGAGCCCAGTATCAGATAAATACTTGTAGGGTGAAGCAATGAATGATCTAATAATTGGTCTCCTAGCCTCCAGGCTCTTCCCACTCCATTTTTATGCTACCGGCTATATATATATATATATATGGTCTCAAAACCCAGATCTCATCAGTCCACTTTATTGCCCAGGAATCCTGTTCCCTGCTTCCTTCAGGATAAAGGTTATATGCCTTGACCTGGCATTTAAAACTCTATAGAGCAGAACTCCAACCTACCTTTTCATCCTTCTTTCCTACTCCTTCCCATCGGGTACTCATTCTAGTGGCACCGATCTCCCCAGATACAGTCTTTCTTCCTTCCTTCCTTTTCCTGAGCTGTTCTTTTTGCCTCAGATTTCCTCCCCGGCCCCCATTGTCACATATTCAGTCCTAGCAATGCTTCGAGGCTCAGTTCAGAACCGGCCACCCATGTTAAATGAAAGCAAGACACAAAAGGAGAACATTATGAATGATTCCATTTAGACAAAAGTCAAAAATAGGCGAAAACTAATCTGTTATGGAAAAAAAAAAACAATCAGAACTGTGGTTGCCTTTGGGGAATAGGATTTGATTAGAAGGGGAGGGGTGCACAGGGGCTCTTCGGGTATGGAGAGATCCTCTACCTTAATTCCGACGGTGGTTACATGAGTGTGTACATTTGTCTGAATTCATTGTATTGTACATTTAAGATCTGTGCAGTTCCCTGTGTTGTAAATTTAATCTAGAAATGAAAATCTTACCACATAGGTCACCCTGACAAGAATTCACTCCATTGTCCATTATTCTCTCAAAGCACTCCGTCTATACCAGCAGCACACCACTTACCATAGCCCGCCTTCCGTGAGAATTATACGTGTACACGTCTGCCTCCCTGATGTGAGCTCCCTCCAGGGCCCTCCCACAGCAAGTACTCATCAAATGTTTGCAAAATTGAATTGAAGCCAGATTCATAAAAATAAAAGTAGGGGCTTCCCTGGTGGTCCAGGGGCCAAGACTCTGCACTCCCAGTGCAGAGGCCCTGGGTTCGACCCCTGTTCAGAGTACTAGATCCCACATGCTGTAACTAAGAGTCTGAGTGCCGCAACTAAATATCTCAAGAGCTGCCGCTAAGACTGGACACAGTCAAACAATAAATAAAACTATAAGATTTTTTTTTTTAATTTTGAAAAGCAACAAGTGCTATCACGTATTTCAGCTGCTGTGAGCCAAGCTGTGTGCTAAGTTCCTTATACGTATATTTAGTTGTTCCATCACTTCATGGCAGATAGATGGGGAAACAATGGAAACAGTGAGAGATTTTATTTTGGGGCCTCCAAAATCACTGCAGATGGTGACTGCAGCCATGAAATTAAAAGACGCTTGCTCCTTGGAAGAAAAGCTGTGACCAACCTAGACAACATATTAAAAAGCAGAGACATTACTTTGCCAACAAAGGTCTATCTAGTCAAAGCTATGGTTTTTCCAGTAGTCATATATGGATGTGAGAGTTGGACTATGAAGAAAGCCGAGCCCCGAAGAATTGGTGCTTTTGAACTATGGTGTTGGAGAAGACTCTTGAGAGTCCCTTGGACTGCAAGGAGATCCAACCAGTCCATCCTAAAGGAAATCAGTCCTGAATATTCATTGGAAGGACTGATGCTGAAGCTGAAACTCCAATACTTTGGCCACCTGATTCGAAGAACTGACTCATTGAAAAAGACCCTGATGCTGGGAAAGATTGAAGGCAGGAGGAGAAGGGGATGACAGAGGATGAGATGGTTGGATGGCATCACTGACTCAACGGACATGAGTTTGGGTAAACTCCAGGAGTTGGTGATGGACAGGGAGGCCTGGCGTGCTGCGGTCCATGGGGTCGCAAAGAGCAGTTCAGTCGCTCAGTCGACCCCAATTCTTTGTGACCCCATATATATCAGCTCAGTATCGTTCAGTCGCTCAGTCGTGTCTGACTCTTTGTGACCCCATAAACCGCAGCATGCCAGGCTTCCCTGTCCATCACCAACTCCCGGAGTCCACCCAAACCCATGTCCGTTGAGTTGGTGATGCCATCCAACCATCTCATCATACTGGAGTGGGTAGCCTTTCCCTTCTCCAGGGGTTCTTCCCAACCCAGGGATCAAACCCAGGTCTCCCACATTGCAGGTGCATTCTTTACCAGCTGAGCCATGAGGGAAGCCCGAAATATATATATATATATATATATATATATATATATATATATATATATATATGCACACACTTAATCCCCATGAGATCCCGGGTAGCCATTAAGTCTGAAAAGAGAAAAGTCTGCATCACAAATGTGAATGGTTTAGCTATATTACATTATAGGCAAATTAAGGGTGTCTCAGACTGTAAAGATAATACCTGCAATGCAGGAGACCCAGGTTCCATCCTTGTGTTGGGAAGATCCCCTGGTAATCCACTCTAGTATTCTTACCTGGGAAATCTCATGTACAGAGGAACCTGGTGGGCTACAGTCCATGGGATTGCAAAGAGTTGAACATGACTTTGCAACTAATCAATAGTATCTATGTGCAGTGGATGAGATGGTTGGGTGGCATCACTGACTTGATGGACATGAATTTGAGCAAGCTCCGAGAGTTGGTGAAGGACAGGGAAGCCTGCTGTGCTGCAGTCCATGGGGTCGCAAAGAGACACTACTGAGATACTGAATTGAACTGTCCAAGCTTTATGTGATTATGTATGTGTGTGTGTGTGTTACTATTACTACTTTACACTGAGAATACTGAGGCCTAAGGTCGGAGGAATGTGTTGTGCTAGAAATAGGATATAAGCCCAGGACTGCCTGATCTCAGAGCCATTAAGCTGGACTAGCTCCAGAGTGGCACATTTAAATCCAGGTGAGATGTGAGACTTGAAAACAGTGGTTTCCCTGAAATTGACAGTGTGTGTGTGTGTGTATTTCTGGGAAGTGTAAAGTCTTTGGAAGGCTCCCACAGCCCCAGGAAGTGGGTGCTTAACTAGAGGAAGACTTGGGTTTGTAACTCTAACTTCACCATTTATCAGTTGCATGACATCACCATAGGCAAGTTGTTTCATATGACCTAGCATGGGTTCTCCCACCTTCGAGACTGGTGTAACAGTGCCTACCTCATGGCTTTTAAGGGAGGATTCCTTCAATGAGATAATGCATGTAAACCTCTCAGCATGTGTAAGATCTCAGTAAATGTTGAGTTTATTAGTATTATCATTTTGCTATTATGATTACAACTCCCTGTCTCCTCCTCCTCCCATTCCCCACGTGCTACAAACACACACACACACACACACACACACACACACACACACACACACAGAATTCTTTCCAAATGCAGGATACAGTCGTCTAAGCCACTGTGACAGATACTTCTATCACAAGCACAGCAGAGTAGCCAGTCAGCCCAGGGAATAAAACAAAACAAAACAAAATGAAAAAACCCTAGCCAACTCCCTGGTGGGAATGACTCCAGGGAATTTTTATGATTTGGGTCAAAAAAAGAATCTTTGGGCTTCTCCTTGCCCAACTCTTTCTGAAGTGGATTGGCTTGAAGCCTTACAACAGGAACAGGGCCATTGTGACCCAAGTGCCCACCTTAGAACTGCAGGTGAAGTCCAGACCCTGGAGTTCAGGGGCTGACGGGAAGACTGGAACCCCCCAACTGCAACCTTGACCTTTGGGATTCTGCCTGAGGGGGCCTGGCTGAGGATGAGGGTCCCCCTTTGTAGTTTTAAAGACCAGACCTTAGGGCATTCTGCCCTCAACCTGAATCACTGTGTGGCAGGTAGAGGAGTTGCCAGGGAAAAGTCTTCTCAATAGATCGTGCTTTTGGTCTCTGATGTGTAGAATTCAACAGGTCAGGTTATTTGAAATTAAAAAAAATGATTTTGTCTTATTTCAAAAGAGACCCATGGTCTTTGAGAAGGGAAAAAAAAATTCAGTGCACATAACGAAGAAATTTTATCCAAAGAGAACCACCGCTGTTCTTCCCTGCACTTTACCCGTTTAGAGGAAGGCCACTGCCCTGCAGTTAAGTGCACAACCTCTCCAACTGGACTCTAACCCTAGCTGTATACATGTGGGCTAGTCTCTTGAACCCTCTGAGCCTCAATTCCTCAATTGTAAAATGAAAATTAAAAAAATAAATATTTTTTAATTTTAAAGACAGCATCTATGTTATATGATTGAAATAACACCTAAAAGTGACTCAACTAATGTTCAGTTCAGTTCAGTTCAGTTGCTCAGTCATGCCTGACTCTTCACAACCTCATGAACCACAGCACACCAGACCTCCCTGTCCATCACCAACTCCTGGAGTTTAACCAAACTCATGTACATTGACTCAGTGATGCCATCCAACCATCTCATCTTCTGTCATCCCCTTCTCCCACCTTCAATCTTTCCCAGCATCAGGGTCTTTTCAAATGAGTCAGCTCTTCACATCAGGTGGCCAAAGTATTGGAGTTTCAGCTTCAACATCGGTCCTTCCAATCAACACCCAGGACCCATCTCCTTTAGGATGGACTGATTGGATCTCTTTGCAGTCCAAGGGACTCTCAAGAGTCTTCTCCAACACCACAGTTAAAAAGCATCAATTCTTCAGTGCTCAGCTTTCTTTATAGTTCAACTCTCATATCCATACATGACTACTGGAAAAACCATAGCCTTGACTAGATGGACCTTTGTGGACAAAGTAATGTCTCTGCTTTTTAATATGCTGTCTAGGTTGGTAATAACTTTCCTTCAAAGGAGTAAGCGTCTTTTAATTTCATGGCTGCAATCACCATCTGCAGTGATTTTGGAGCCCCCACAAATAAAGTCAGCCACTGTTTCCACTGTTTCCCCATCTATTTGCCATGAAGTGGATGGTTTTTCCAGTAGTCATGTATGGATGTGAGATTTGGACTGTGAAGAAAGCTGAGCGCCGAAGAATTGATGCTTTTGAACTGTGGTATTGGAGAAGACTCTTGAGAGTCCCTTGGACTGCAAGGAGATCCAACCAGTCCATCCTAAAGGAGATCAGTCCTGGGTGTTCTTTGGAAGGAACAATCCTAAAGCTAAAACTCCAGTACTTTGGCCACCTCATGTGAAGAGTTGACTCATTGGAAAAGACTCTGATGCTGGGAGGGATTGGGGGCAGGAGGAGAAGGGGACGACAGAGGATGAGATGGCTGGATGGCATCACCAACTTGATGGACATGAGTTTGAGTGAACTCTGGGAGTTGGTGATGGACAGGGAGGCCTGGCGTGCTGCAATTCATGGGGTCGCAAAGAGCTGGACATGACTGAGCAACTGAACTGAACTGAACTGAACTGATGGGACAAGATGCCATGATCTTAGTTGTCTGAACATTGAGTTTTAAGCCAACTTTTTCATTCTCCTCTTTCACTTTCATCAAGAGGCTCTTTAGTTCTTCTTCACTTTCTGCCATAAGGGTGGTGTCATCTGCATATCTGAGGTTATTGATATTTCTCCCGGCAATCTTGATTCCAACTTGTGCTTCTTCCAGCCCAGCATTTCTCATGATGTACTCTGCATAGAAGTTAAATAAGCAGGGTAACAGTATACAGCCTTAACGTACTCCTTTTCCTATTTGGAACCAGTCTGTTGTTCCATGTCCAGTTCTAACTGTTGCTTCCTAACCTGATACAAATTTCTCAAGAGGCAGATCAGGTGGTCTGATATTCCCATCTCTTTCAGAATTTTCCACAGTTTATTGTGATCCACACAGTCAAAGGCTTTGGCATAGTCAATAAAGCAGAAATAGATGTTTTTCTGGAACTCTCTTGCTTTTTTGATGATCCAGCAAATGTTGGCAATTGGATCTCTGGTTCCTCTGCCTTTTCTAAAACCAGCTTGAACATCTGGAAGTTCATGGTTTACGTATTGCTGAAGCCTGGCTTGGAGAATTTTGAGCATTACTTTACTAGCGTGTGAGATGAGTGCAATTGTGCGGTAGTTTGAGCATTCTTTGGCATTGCCTTTCTTTGGGATTGGGATGAAAACTGACCTTTTCCAGTCCTGTGGACACTGCTGAGTTTTCCAAATTTGCTGACATATTGAGTGCAGCACTTTGACAGCATCATCTTTTAGGATTTGAAATAGCTCAACTGGAATTGTATCACCTCCATTAGCTTTGTTTGTAGTGATGCTTCCTAAGGCCCACTTGACTTCACATTCCAGGATGTCTGGCTCTGAGTGATCACACCATTGTGATTATGGGTGATGAAGATTTTTTTTGAACAGTTCTTCTGTGTATTCTTGCCACCTCTTCTTAAAATCTTCTTATTCTGTTAGGTCCATACCATGTCTGTCCTTTATTGAGCCCATCTTTGCATGAAATATTCCCTTGGTATCTCTAATTTTCTTGAAGAGATCTCTAGTCTTTCCCATTCTATTTTTTTTTTTTTTTTTTTTCTATTTCTTTGCATTGATTGCTGAGGAAGTCTTTCTTATCTCTCCTTTCCATTCTTTGGAACTCTGCATTCAAATGGGTATATCTTTCCTTTTCTCCTTTGCTTTTCATTTCCCTTCTTTTCATAGCTATTTGTAAGGCCTCCTCAGACAGCCATTTTGCTTTTTTGCATTTCTTTGTCTTGGGGATGGTCTCGCTCCCTGTCTCCTGTACAATGTCACGAACCTCCATCCATAGTTCAACAAATGTTATCTCTTCTTATAGCAAATGCAGATTCTTGGGGGAAAAAATTGCTGTCACACCATAGATCCTGTTTATAACCTGCTTGTTACCCCCAATAGCTGATGATGTGAATCTCTTTCCAACATCAAATGTTCCATTATGACCTTTGTATGGGAGATATGGCCTCATTTATCAGTCCCCCACTGACGGATATTCAGGATGTACCCAATATTTCTATTTTTATAAACAATGCTACATGAACTACGACTAAACTAATTTGTGTCCAGCCATCATTATTTCCTTGGAGCCAATTTCGAGAAGTAGAATTTCAGGGGGGTTTTAGGGTAGGCACAATTTTATGATTTTTGATACCTGTTACCATACTGCCCTCCAGAAAGGTTATACTGAGTTCTTTTCCCACCACGAGGGAACCAGAGTGACTGTTTCCCTATATCATCACCAACACTGGTTTTTATCATTTTGGTGCATCTGTAAGCAATTTTCTTGAGCAAGGGGATTTGTTCTGTCTGTCTGATTCAACTGGAACTCCCAGAGGGCAGGGCAGGGAGGTATGAACAGCTCCCGCCGTGTGTAGCTCCCATGCCTAGTACACGCTCTTCACACAACAAACACTCACGAGCTATCTAAACCGAGTCTCCGAAGACAAGAGTGACTTTAAGCGCCCTGAACAGCCAGTTCTTAATAACGCAAAACTGAACAACTAAAAATGGCACCTGGAGAAATTCAGAGACTGTGCACAGAAGAAGGCAAAGGCACTTCCAGAAGCACTGCCCTGGTATTCAGGTCTTAATCAGCCGAAATCAGCCTAGGCCAGGGCCACGTATCTGCCAGCAGATTTGCATGCATAACTAGAGATCTACTCCAGTTTCAAATGCATAGGGGAGCTCTGAGCCAGGAGACGGGTTTCGCGCTGTCACCATTTTGGCGGTGGCCCAGGACACGTCACCTCATCCTTTTGGGCTTGGTGTCCCTGTAGGTTTAGTAATGTTTCCGCCAGAGGTATTTTAACAATCATGGAATATCACCTTCCTCCCCTTTCCAACATTTATTGAGGAAATGTGATGCCTCCTATCCATGCTGGAGGCAGGTTGGCATGTGGGTGAAGAAACAGATTCTGGAGTTGGGCGTTCTGGGTTCAAAACCCTTGCTCTGTAGCATCCTCACTATATGAATTTGGACAATGGGACTCCTCTGAGACCTGTCCCCAAAGTTTTTGGTACCAGGGACCAGTTTCAGGGAAGACCTCCACGGAGCAGGATGGTGGTGGTGTGGGGTGGGTGGGTGGTATCCGGACGATTCAAGTGTGCTACATTTATTTTGTACTTTATTTCTATTATTATTACATCAGCTCCACCTCAGATCATCAGGTATTAGATCGCACAGGTTGGGGACCCCTGCCTTAGAGGGTTTGGTGGACGGATTAAATCAACTCATCTATCCAAATCCCTTAGGACAGTGCTTGGTACACAGTGAGCACTGTCAGCAACGACTTGTCTGGTTTAAACCTTGTGGTATCACTGTGAGGTAATGATTACTTTTCCACCTTAAAGACGGGGAATGAGGAGCATAGACGTCACACAGCTGGGAAGGATAAAGCCTGCCCTGAGCTCACGATATCTCACTCAGGACTTTTCGCAGAAACCTGAAATAGTAAAGCTGGAAAACTCCTTCCAAGTCATCTCATCCAGTCTTGACGAGCCCAGAGAGTGGAATGGACTTGCCTACGGACACGCACCCAAGGTACTTGACCGAGCAGGGCCTGGGCTCCAGCCTCCCCATGGCTGCTCGGGACCCTGCTGCCTGGTGCCCAGAGAAAGACGCCTCTGTCTCTGCCCAGTCACTGCCCTCCCTCCTGGGCAAGGAGAGGAGCCCAGGAGCTTGTGGGGACTTGATCGACTCTCCGGCCAGGCACAGACCAGGTGCTCAGAGAAGCCACTGTTGTCGCTGGCCGCTCCAATTACTCCTTTTGTGCAGGGATTCCAGTCTCGGGTCTCCTCCCAGGGAGACGGTCATCCACCAGCTCCTGCCTGGACTTGTCCTCTCTGGAGCTCCCCTGGGTGCCAAGGAAGGGGGACTGTGAGATTGGTTGCTCTTGCTGCCAGGCCCACGCTGCTCCCTGTTCAGACTCAGCACTGGGCAGGGGGTGTGAGATCTTGGGGGAACGGGCCCCTGCCCCTCCTCAACAGCTCACTCTTTCCTGCCTTGTTCTTAGGCTGTCTTTATAAAAAACGATACATTTAACCTAACATATTAAAATTATTACTTCAGTGTGTAGTCAATATACATAAAGCATTAATGCTGCTGCTGCTAAGTCGCTTAATGAGGGGAACTTATTTTTTTTGTACAAATTGTTAAACTCTGATACGGATTTTAATACTACAACACAGCTCATTTTGGATGCTACATTTTCAAGGGCTAGGGACCAAAAAGTGGAAAAATCTACATGTCCACCAACTGGTAAATTAACAAGAGGTAGTATATCCATACAGTTGTTTACTTCAGTTTAGTCACTCAGTCGTGTCCGACTCTTTGCGACCCCATGGACTGCAGCACAGCAGGCTTCCCTGTCCATCACCAACTTCCTGAGCCTACTCAAACTCATGTCCATCAAGCTGGTGATGCCATCCAACCAACTCATCCTCTGTCGTCCCCTTCTCCTGCCTTCAGTCTTTCCTAGCATCAGGGTCTTTTCCAATGAGTCAGCTCTTCACATCAGGTGGCCAAAGTATTGGAGTTTCAGCTTCAGCATCAGTCCTTCCAATGAATATTCAGGGCGGATTTCCTTTAGAATAGACTGGTTTGATCTCCTTGCAATCCAAGGGACTCTAAAGAGTCTTCTCTAGGACTTCCCTGGTGGCCCAGTGGCTAAGACACTGCACTCCCAATGGAGGGGCCCCAGGTTCAATCCCTGGTCTGGGAACTAGATCCCACATGCCGCAATTAAAATAACCCTTGTGCAGCCAAATAAATCATAATAAAAGCTTTTATTTAAAAAAAGAGTCTTCTCTAACACCAGAGTTCAAAATTATCAATTCTTTGGTGCTCAGCTTTTTTTATAGTCCAACTCTCACATCCATACATGACTACTGGAAAAACCATAGCTTTGACTAGATGGACCTTTGTTAGCAAAATAATGTCTCTGCTTTTTAATATGTTGTCTAGGTTGGTCACAGCTTTTCTTCCGAGGAGCAAGCGTCTTTTTATTTCATGGCTACAGTCACCATCTGCAGTGATTTTGGAGCCCCCAAAAATAAAGTCTCTCACTGTTTCCATTGTTTCCCCACCTATTTGCCATGAACTGATTGGACTGGATGCCATGATCTTCGTTTTCTGAATGTTGAATTTTAAGCCAACTTTTTCACTCTCCTCTTTCACTTTCATTGTTCAGCCTTAAAAAGGAATACAGTACAATAGGAGGAAAGCTTGGAAAAAACAGAGGCTAAGGGAAAGAAACCAGACTCAAAAGACCATATATATATATATTGAATGATTCCTTTTATGTGAAATGTCCAGAATAGACAAATCCATAGAGAAAGGAAACAGATGGTGGTTGTCAGGGGACTAGGAGTTGGGGCGTGTGGAGTGGCTGCTACTAGGGACAGGGTTTCTTTAGGGGGTGATGAATTGCTCTGGAATAAGTGTGATGGGTGTATAACCTTGTGAATACACCGATAGCCATTAAGTTGTATACTTTAAAATAGTGAATTGAGTGGTATAGGAATTCTATCTTGATTTTAAAAATGATATATTAAAAATAAAATGTAGTCATACCAAAACAATGAAATTATCTTTTTTGTCCTTTTTCAATTTATTTTTCATATTGAAGTCTATTTGATTTACAGTGTTGTGTTCATTTCAGGTACTAACAGACCTACAAAGTGATTCAGGTATATATATACATATCTCTTCTTTTTCAGATTCTTTTCCCATGTAAGTTATTACAGAGTGCCGAGTAGAGTTTCCTGTGCTACACAGTCAAAAAAAGTAAAAGTTAAATCACTCAGTCGTGTCCTTGCGACCCATGGACTGATTCTCCAGGCAGAAATACTGGAGTGGGTAGCTGCTCTCTTTTCCAGGGGATTGTCCCAGCCCTGGGATTGAACCCAGGTCTCCCACCTTGCAGACAGATTCTTTACCATCTGTCCTTGTTAATTAGCTATTTTATATATAGTAGTGTGTATATGTTAAACCCAAACTCCTGATTTATCCCCCCCCACCCTTTTCTCTTTGGTAAAACCATACATTTGTTTTCAAAGTCTGTGAGTCAGTCTCTGTTTTGTAAATAAGTTCATTTGTATCATTTTTTTTTTTTTTTAGATTCCACATATAAGTGATACTTATATGCAGAGTACATCATGAGAAACGCTGGGATGGATGAAGCACAAGCTGGAATCAAGATTGCTGGGAGAAGTATCAATAACCTCAGATATGCAGATGACACCACCCTTATGGCGGAAACTGAAGAAGAACTAAAGAGCCTCTTGATGAAAGTGAAAGAGGAGAGTGAAAAAGTTGGCTTAAAGCTCAACATTCAGAAAACAAAGATCATGGCATCCAGTCCTGTCACTTCATGGCAAATAGATGTGGAAACAGTGGCTGGCTTTATTTTTGGGGGCTCCAAAATCACTGCAGATGGTGACTACAGCCATGAAATATAAAGACACTTATTCTTTGGAAGAAAAGTTATGACCAACCTAGACAGCATATTAAAAAGCAGAAACATTACTTTGCCAACAAAGGTCTACCTAGTCAAGGCTATGGTTTTTCCAGTAGTCATATATGGATGTGAGGGTTAGACTACAAAGAAAGCTGAGCACCAAAGACTTGATACTTTCTAACTGTGGTGTTGGAGAAGACTCTTGAGAGTCCCTTGGACTGCAAGGAGATCCAGCCAGTCCATCCTAAAGGAAATCAGTCCTGAATATTCATTGGAAGGACTGATGTGGAAGCTGAAACTCCAGTACTTTGGCCATCTGGTGTGAAGAGCTGACTCATTTGAAAAGACTCTGATGCTGGGAAAGACTGAAGGCAGGAGGAGAAGGGGATGACAGAGGATGAGATAGTTGGATGGCATCACCAACTCAACGGACATGAGTTTGAGTCAACTCTGGGAGTTAGTGATGGACAGGGAGGCCTGGTGTGCTGCAATCCATGGGGTCACAAAGAGTCGGACACAACTGAGCGATTGAACTAAACTGATAAGTGATATCATATGATATTTGTCTTTGTCTGAATAAAGCTGTTTTTAATAGGAAAATGTTTTACACTGATTCCGTTTCTAGGTTTAAATGTAAATTAATTAAAATGAAATGAAATTTAAGATTCAGTTCGTCAGTCACAGTTGCCACATTTTAAGCCGCACTAGGCAAGTGGTGTACCAGGGCTTCCATCCTGGATGATGCAGCTTTGAGGTATGGCCGCTCCAGGTCACCACCTGAGACTCCAACTGGCATCTTTATCCCTCTCTGGCCTGGGTAAATCCTGAAGGGACCGAGGGCAGACAGGACCAGGACACTGAGGTGAGTGAATGAAGCTGTAAGAGCATACGTGTCTTTTCTTCCCCACCATATGTGAAAGCATGTCAGTTTTATCACTTTTCCAACAACAGATCTTACAGGTGAGGAAATCCAAAGAATGTCAGAACCAGAAGGAATCATCGAGATAACCAATTTCTCAAAAAATCGACAACAAGTACACTGTTTGTAGTGTAGAAACCGTGGGTTTTGACTAATGTAGGCTGTTGTGTGTCCTCCACCACGGTCAAGATGCAAAAGAGTGCTGGCCCTCCCTAAGTCCCCTCTCGCCGCCCTGTTACTGTTTGACGCTCCCACTTCTGCACGGCACGAGAGCTCTCCTACTTGACTTCTGCAGCAGCCCTGTGTGCCGGGCACACGGCTCTCCTTTGCTCAAGGCTACTCAGCTCTCAGAGCCTGTGCTGGGATGTGAACCCAGATCCACCAGCTCCTGAGTCCGCATTCTTTTTTTTTTTTCCCCCTGCCCTGGACAGCATGCAGGATCTTAGTTCCCCAACCAGGGATCCAACCTGTGTTCCCCTGACACAGGTTGGGAGTCTTAACCCCAGGGCCGCCAGGGAAGTCCCAGAGTTCATGTTCTTATTGACAACTTTCCAAGATTCATTTACTGAGTGCCCACTGTGGAGCTGGTATTCATTCAAACACTGTTTCCCTCAGCCCCCTTCACACAAGCCTTCCTTGGGGTGAATATAGTCTCCTGGGAGGTCGCCTCCCTCTGAAGTTTGCAGCCTGTCGGCTGAAACAGCAGCAGGGCAGCAAGACTGAGGCAGCACTGGGCCTCTCAGAAGGCCCTCCTTGCAGACCACGGTGCTTTGTGAGTGGAAGGGAGGCCCAGGAAAACTTCCGGGAAGCAGTGGCTCCAGTAGCTGAGTCCTGCTTGGAGGGCATTTCTCCTCATCTCCTGGGAACTACCATCTGGGGTTTCAAAATCAGTTTTCAAACTTCATCAACCAAAAATGCTGTTTTACTCCTAAATGACTGGTTGTCATCTTCCCAATCTTCTAGATCTTTTTTATAAGCTCTTCTCCTTCCTTAAAGTGGGGTGATACCAAGACTTCACCAAGGCTTAACTTCAGGTGAGGAGGAGGCAGGCCATTTTTGAGAAAACTGGAGACACTTAGACCAGAAGCTTCTCTCTGAGGCCTGGCCTTCTCCTGGCTCTTGCAGAAGACACAGCCCCAGACAGACGGAAGAGAGAAGCCTGGTTCCACACTCAAGATTCTGCTTGTCTCAACCCAGGTTTGAACAGAAAATTTTTATAAACAAACCCCCTCTGAGAAACAGATAGTAATTCTAATCCCTGGCCTTTCAGGAGAAAGCAGAGGTTAGGGAAACCAAACATTTTAGGGCTGTGGAAAGACAGCCTCTCCCACCGCCGCGCACTTCTGTGACAGCTCTCACTATGGGAAGAAGCCAGGTCTCAGGCGGGAGGGGAATGTGCTACAAACACAAATAATGAGCGATAATTTCTCATTAGCTACAACCCCCTGGGCTTGGGAGGCAGGGTGGGTCTAAATTGAGGAAGGAGGGATAAAAGTGGAAATTAGCTACTGACATATAGATTTTTTGTCTGCATCTGAGAGACAGTTTAAACTAAGTCCAGGTTTGAATAACCATGGATATCCTGGGGTTTGTGGATTTCTCTTTAAAAAAAAAAAAATCTAATGTATGTTTGTTGGAGAAATTTTTTTAATTTATTTATTTTGATTGGAAGCTAATTACTTCACAATATTGTAGTAGTTTTTGCTATACATTGACATGAATCAGCCATGGGTGTACATGTATCCCCCATCCTGAAGCCCCCTCCCACCTCCCTCCCTGTTGGAGAAATTTTTCAAAGTTACCAAAGGCAATCAATAACTAAAAAAATTTTTTAATATTTTATACCACCGTTCAATGCTAATCTTTTAAACCTTCCTAACTGTACTTCTGTCCATAAGTGGAACTTTTTTTTTCCACCAAAAATATGGAATTGCACATCAGCCACTGTGCTTTATAAACTTGCTTCCCCCCGTCCCGTAAAAAAAATAACCCTATCAATGGTTTGGCTTTGTTGTTGCTGTTTTCAGGATGACCCGATCAGTAGTTCTTGGGCAGACCAGGTAAATTATTAATACAACCAGAAATGACGGCCCCAGTATCCTGGGAGAGGAACACGGAACGCACAGCAGCTTCAGGGCGGTGTGTTAAGGAGATAAACTCTTCCTTCGCTTCTCATTAAGCGCGGCTGTTAAAACAGCCGAGGTCCAAGATGAAAGGGAAGAGGTGTCAGGGCTGAGTCAGCACCTGGATTCGCCGGGCCTGCCACCTGTTTTATTAAGCTTGCCGGTGTGTGGAACGCCATGGAATGAAAAGAAAGGCGTTTTTGTTGCCTGGGACTGTGTCCCCTCACCTCCGACCCTTCCCCCGACCCACCTCAGCCAGAGAGAAATGGAGGGAAAAGCGCCCCCAAAGTGAAAAGCTGCCCCACAGACCTACCTCAGAAACCAGGGAGCTCAAAAGAGCTGTAAACGAGGTAGAACTCTGCTACCCAGGTGGAACCAGTGGTAAAGAACCCGCCTGCCAGTGCAGGAGACGGTTTCAATCCCTGGGTCGGGAAGATCCCCTGGAGGAGGGCATGGCAACCCACTCCAGTATTCTTGCCTGGAGGATCCTCATGGACAGAGGAGCCTGGTGGGCTACAGTCCATGGGGTCGCACAGAGTCAGACACACTGAAGAGACTTAGCACGCATGCACCTTTAGAGACCAAACTTGAGGCCTCTGAATTTTGAAAGAAGTGTGTGTACAGAATCCGCCTAGTTCCACGCTGGTCATATGTGGTGTTTGCCCTCCATGGAAGGAGCTGGTGGGCTGGTGGCCCGCGGGAGCAAGAACCCCTCTGGGCCTGAGCTGACGTGGTTCCCAGTCCATCCACTGGAAGGAGGTGGGCATCTCGGCCCCTTATCCCGTGCTTTGTGCTTTCCAGTGGAAACACCAAGTTGTCTGGCACAATGCCAAACTGTGCAAGGCCATAAAGGACCTATAAAAGTCCTAAGACAGAATGCTCAGGAAGGAGGAAGCGCTAATTAAGGAAGTCCTGAATATGCTAAGCCCGCTCATTAATAAGAGAAACACAATAACAGGCAAAGTGGAGAAGCTCATAAATTAGCGAAGAAGCCCCAGCATAGTGCGGGTGGGGCCCAGCAGATGGGAATCGGGGTTCATTTTGGGGCTTAATGGAGCCCTCCCTGGGCCTTGGCATTGCCCAATGCCAGGTGTGGTATTTCCTTCCTGGCTTGCCGGGAGAGGTGAGTAAGTTGGAACAAAACGATCGTAGCATAGTCACCACCAGCCAGGGTGATATTTGCTCTGGGCCACAGAAGGAAGTGGGTCACAGGAGATGATCAGCTTCGGTGCTCTGCGTTGGAGAGATGCTCGCAGATCAGTAAATAACTGTCCCCTCCCTCTTTTCTTCCCTATTGCGCATCTTCCCCTCCCAGATAGTCATCACGGAAACAGGAGACAAGAAAAGGGAAACAAGGACAGGATGACACAGGACTTCTAAAACCCCTTTCCCTCTGAGAGCTGCAGGCTTTACCCTGTGGTCCCTGCCAGCCTCCTGGCAAAAGATCAACACGTTCATCTAGAGAGAAACTCAGAACCAGAGAGGTTCAGTGACTGAATGCCACTCACACAGCCAACCCAGGGATCCATTTCATTTGCTCTCCATTCAAGATCCTATTGTTTACTGTACGGCTGGCAACTTGATGGCTTAATAAAAGCAAAATGGAAACCCTGTGACTCAGTCCACTTCTTCATGACTCAGGGTCTGGACAAAACTGAAAATGTCACGTGCAGCAGGTCTAATAGCAAGAGGTTTCCTAATGCTCTGTCTATATCTGTGAAGACAGTGATTTCCGTGTTCTTCATCGATGCAGCCTAACAACAGCAGTGATTGAATGATATCTGACTCTTGCTGAACCCCTATCTGTCTCAGGCACTTAGATCCATTTTCTCAGCTAGTCCTTGCAACACACGTGGGAAGAAACCCAGGCTCAGAGAGGAGATGTGACAGCCCAGGATGACACAGGTCAAAGCCAAGAATCAAACCCAGGGCTCTTGGGCTTCGGAGGCCAGGTTCCTAACTGGACGATTACAACCAGATTTTGGTTCCATGTGGGATGCACGCTGGGGTGGAGGTTAGGCTCCTAGACCCTGGGGCTGGACAGACCTTGGAGCCTGTTTTGGCCACCACCTTCACTGAGGATCACTTGGCCTCCCTGAGCCTCAGTTTCTTCATCTGAAAAATGGAGGAAATGACGCCCTGTGTGAGGATCAAAATGAGATACTTCACATAAAACGCCTAGCGCACATAGTAGTCAGTCTCTGGGCTGGGAGTGCTGGCTTCTGGGGGCACCCAGGCGGGAGGGGCCGGGGAGGGGCCCGCGGAGCCCTTAGAGGAGCCACAGAAAGCACTGTTCATCATCCACAATTTCAGTGAAACCCATAATTATAATCCCTCCTGTCAGCCCCGGGGCAGCGATAGGATCTTTGCTGCTCTCCAGGGTCAAGTCTGATCGCTGCATGGATGGGCAGACACAGGGTTCCGAGGGAGACAGATGGGAACAGGTGGGAGGGGGCACCTTTCTCTGAGGCAGGGGTGGGACACACCCAGAACCACACCGCGGGGCACCCACCCAGGCCCCTTTCACAGGAGATCGCACAGTGAGATCGAAAGCCTTGGAGTTCCTGTGCAGCTTTGTTTGTTTTTTCCCCAAGAGCTCATACGTAACGTGCTGAATTTGAGCTAAATTAATGCTTAATAGCAGCTTTTGTCAATTGAATTCTTACCATATACCAGGCTCTGGGATAGGGCATATTCTAAGTAGTCTCTGATTTAATCCTCATCACAGACCCATTGGGTGGTACCAATTGCTCATATATCTGTAGCAGTTACTACACGCTAGACATTGTCCTAAACACTTCACGAGCAGTCATTTATCCAGTTGTATGAGGTAGGTTCTATAATTATCCTGTTTTTACAGATGGGGAAACTGAGGCTCAAAGATGTTAAATAACCTAACCTGCTTAAGGTCCCCAGGGCTAGAAAATGAGAGATCCAGGACTCAAAGCAGGGCAGTGCGGACCTAAGCAGGTGTACCTCCTCCACTGTAAGACTTCTGTACCCTGTGAACGGCTGTTTGTCCCCACTTGATGGGTGAGCAAACTCAGGCTCAGAGATGATCCACAGCCAATCAATGTCAGAATCAGGAACTGGCGCCAGAGCCCCAGCTCAAATCATCATCCCAGACTGGCGTACCTCCTACCTCCTACCTCCCAGGCGGTCTTCCTTCAGGTGGACGCGGATGATATGACTGGGAGAGAAGCGAGGGGCACACAGCCCCAACCCCAGGAATAATCCACAATCACAGGCCAGCCTGGGTGAGGTGCCATTATTCTCATTTTATGAAACAGAAAAATGTGGTCCAGGAGGCGAGGTCCCTGCCTGGCTGGAGAGTGATGGGGCTGCTCCCATCACTGCTGACCGGAAGCCCTCCTGTGTCCCCTATTCCAGGCAAGGGGTCTGCAATTGTACTGTAAGGAATTCTCTATTTGGTCTTCAAATCATTTGAAAAGTATTTGTTGAAAGAGAAGCCACTGCAATGAGAAACAGCTAGAGAGTAGCCCCTGGGCACCTCAACAAAGAGCCAGTGCAGCCAAAAATAAACAAATACATCTTAAAAAAAAATAAAGGCCGTTTCTTAAAAAAAAAAAAAAAAAAAAAAGCGTTTGTTGAGCAGCACCCTTGCTGTCTCCAATTTTCTTGAAGAGATCTCTAGTCTTTCCCATTCTGTTGTTTTCCTCTATTTCTTTCTGTTGTTCACTTAAGAACCCTTTCTTATCTCTCCTTGCTATTCTCTGGAACTCTGCATTCAGTTGGGTATATCTTTCCCTTTATTCTTTGCCTTTCACTTCTCTTCTTTTCCCAGCTATTTGTTAGGCCTCCTCAGACAAACCTAGACCGTATATTAAAAAGAAAAGATATTAAATTTGCCAACAAGGTCCATCTAGTCAAAGCTATGGTTTTTCCAGTAGTCATGTATGGATGTGAGAGTTGGACCTAAAGAAGGCCAAGGGCTGAAGAATTGGTGCTTTTGAACTGAGATGCTGTAGAAGACTCTTGAGCGTCCCTTGGACTGCAAGGAAATCAAATCAGTCAATCCTAAATGAAATTAACCCTGAATATTCACTGGAAGCACTGAAGATGAAGCTGAAGCTGAAGCTCCAATACTTTGGCCACTTGATGCAAAGAGCCAACTCATTGGAAAAGACCCTGATGCTGGGAAAGATTGAGGGCAGGAGGAGAAGGAGGTGACAGAGGATGAGATGGTTGGATGGCATCATTGATTCAATGGACATGAGTTTGAGCAAACTCCAGGAGATAGCAAAGGACAGGGAAGCCTGGAGTGCTTCCCTGGGGTCGAAAAGAGTCAGACACAACTTAGTGACTAAACAACAACAACCCTTGTTCCCGGCGTTGTACTGAGTCAGGAGTTTTTAAGCTTTTGTGAAGCTCGGAGAAGGCACTGGCACCCCACTCCAGTACTCTTGCCTGGACAATCCCATGGACGGAGGAGCCTGGTGGGCTGCAGTCCATGGGGTCGCTAAGAGTCGGACAGGACTGAGCGACTTCACTTTCACTTTTCACTTTCATGCATTGGAGAAGGAAATGGCACCCCACTCCAGTGTTCTTGCCTGGAGAATCCCACGGACGGGGGAGCCTCATGGTCTGCCGTCTATGGGGTGGCACAGAGTCGGACACGACTAAAGCGACTTAGCAGCAGCAGAAGCTTGGGAACTTCAAGAGAGGTCCTCAGGCAGGGTCTGAGGAGTCCCCCTGGCCCCCTTCCCTATCTCTATCCAGAACTGCTTTTCTTGTATTTGTTTTAAACTGAAAGTGTTAGTTGCTCAGTCATGTCTGATTCTTTTCGAACCCATGGACTGTGTAGCCCTCCAGGCTCTTCTGTCCATGAAATTCTCCAGGCAAGAATACATGGGTTGCCATTCCCTTATCCAGGTGATCTTCCCCACCCAGGGATCAAATCTGGGTCTCCCTCATTGCAGGCAGATTCTTTACTGAGCAGTAAAGAATCTTTTGGAAAAAGAAGTCTACCCTTAAATATGCTTGAAAATTACCATGTTTGGTCCTGGGGCCTGAGAGATGATGTGACATATTTCTGGCCTCAAAGAGCTGTCAGGGGACAGACACAGACAAATCCACTGCAGTACAGCAGCAAGCTTAGTCACCACCCAGGTTGGTGTGAAGAGCAGAGACAACTGGAAACAGGAAGTAGTTTGGGGACTTCCCTGGTGGTTCAGTGGCTAAGACTCTGCACTCCCAGTGCAGGGGAGCAGGGTTTGATGCCTGGTCAGGGAGCTAGATTCCATATGCTGAAACTAAAATTCCTGTATGCCGCAACTAAGACGCAGCACAGCTAAATAAAAAAAGAAGAAGTGGTTCACTCTGGGGCAAAGGAGGGGGCTGAGTAGTTAGGGAACGTTTCTTGAAGGAGGGGGATTTGAACCAAGTTTGCAAGGATTGGATTCTCTGTACAGCTGAGATGGGAAAGCCCATTTCAAATATAGTAGAACAGCAAGGCAAAGGCACAGAGGTGTGATGACAAGTGAGGTACACTGAGGGACCTTGAGTCCTGGACTCCAAGATCTGAAACACCAGCATGTTATTAGCAGCTAGTGGCTGAACATTAATTTATGGAGCAGGTGACTTTTAAACCGTCGCTGACTTTTTTAAACAATTTTTTTTTTAAGATTTATTTTTTTTTTTTTTATTTTTTGGCTCTGGTGGGTCTTTGTTGCTTCACTCCAGCTTTCTCTAATTGCAGCGGTCGGGGATCACTCTTCATGGCAGTGATCAGGCTTCTTGTTGCTGTGGCTTCTCTTGTTGCCAAGCACAGACTCTAGATGGCTCCGGCTTCGGTGGTCGAGGGGCTTCCCTGGTAGCTCAGCTGGTAAAGAATCCACCTGCAATGCAGGAGACCCCAGTTCGATTCCTGAGTTGGGAAGATCCCTTGGAGAAGGGAAAGGCTACCCACTCCAGTATTCTTGCCTGGAGAATTCCATGGACAGAGGAGTCTGGCGGGCTATAGTCCATGGGGTCGCAAAGAGTCGGACACGACTGAGCTCAGTAGCTAAGAACTCTAGAACGCAGGCTCAGTAGTTGTGGCTCAGGTGGGCTGAGTTGCTCCGAGGTATGTGGAATCTTCCCAGATCAGGAATCGAACCATGTCCCTTGCATCGTAAGGCAGATTCTTAACTGACCAGGAAAGCCCTAAACTGTCATTGACTTTTACTGTCAATATCCTCCTTGTATCCAAGAGTTCATTTACTATGTCAGTCTCTGTGCCAGGCTGGGGGACAAGAGCATGAGCCAGACAAAGCTCCCTGCTCTCCAGCATCCTAAGATCAGGGGTGGGGAGTGGTGCAGTTCAGGCTGCTGGTAGATAAGACTTTCTTAGGGTGGGAATGGTGGGGGGAGGGGGGAGGGGGGAGGAGGGGCAATGATGAAGAGTTAACTACCGACGCCCAGAGGCAGGCAGGCAAGATATGATGTGTTCCAGCAAGGACACCCAGGGAGGGCTGCACGGACTAGGTGGCATTGAAGCTTGGCTCAGAGACGTGGGGAAGACGGCGATAGACCAGGATGGGAGAACACATTCTGGGCTGAGGCAGGAACAGCAGTGGGAGAGGCAGAGAGACAGGAATGCATGGGTGTGGCCAGGGAGCAGCTGAGTTGGGGCCCAGCATTCGTTTTGAGGCAAGAAGTGGACAGACGTAAGATCTGAAAAATTCTGTTGACACCCAGTGATCTGGGCAGTGGGATCTGGGCACCATCCTGAGCAGGACACAGCCTTACTCTCCCACCACCCGGTAGGGTGTCAGCCTCCTGGGAGTGCCTCTGAGGGATAAGAGCCATCACAGCCCAGAGGGACAGTAACTGGTAGTGGCTGGGGAGGTAACCTCCCATAGAACCAGCCATGCAGGTTCAAGTCCAGCTGCCCTGCTAACCAGCCCTATGACATTGGGCCAGTTGCTTTGCTTCCCAGGGGTCTCAGTTTGCGCATCTGTAAGACGGGGACAGTAGTACTTATCTCCTAGAATTGACATGAAGATTCAATTAGTTAATATACTCGAAAGGCATGGCACAGAGCCAGTCACATAGCAGTGTGCTAAGGCCCGTGCTTCCCCAGCTTGGCCAGCTCCCTTCACTGCTCTCCTTTTCCTTTGGTGGGGGTGGGGGAGGGGAAGGAGTGCTACAGCGTTTCCATTTCATTCACAAGTTGGTTCATTTGCTAGTTTGGTCATCCATTTGTCAGGCATTTAGTTTCCTCCCTTTTCCTGCGTTGACCCACCCAACATACTCTTTGAGTGCTCTGTCCAATGCTTCCTTCATTTCTTAACCATTCTTTCCAGTATTAAAAGTTTCTTAAAATTAAAAATTGCAGTTCCCATTATTCTCCCAGGTTGCCTTAGAGTGAAATTTCTGATGAAATAGTAGTTTCATTAGTGTGAAAAAAAATTTTTTTTAGGGCCATTTAGGAAATTTAGATGCACTAGACTAAGCTGAAAACCCAGGAACGTGAGATACCGCTTCTAGAGCACAGAACGCTAACCAACACTCTACTATTGTGTCTACCCTTCACATGTTCTTTGCCTTCTACTTGGTACCGTGGGAGGTTGGGAGCAGGAAGCTCGGTACACTTGGGCCCTGTTTTTTCAGCGGATAGCCTTTCACAGGACACAGATCCACACCAGGCCTGTGCTCAATCCGGGAGTATTGAGTAAGCGGCAGCCCAGCCCTGGTGAGCTGCCAGTCTGGCCCTGAGCCTGAGCCTTTTCTGGACTGTTAACCATAAGCCAGAGGGATCCCGTGCTAGGCAGTCTCACGGGACTCCCAAGGAGAGAGCAGAGCCACACCAGATGTGATGGGAGAGAAGAGGAGGGGGTTGGCATTGCAAAGGGGGCAAGTTCCCACTGGAGCTGGTGTCACAAAGTAATTTTATGGGCTTCAGTTGTCCAATAATCATGGGCTTCCCTGATAGCTCAGTTGGTAAAGAATCCGCCTGCAATACAGGAGACCCTGGTTCGATTCTTGGGTTGGGAAGATCTGCTGGAGAAGGGATAAGCTACCCACTCTAGTATTTTTGGGCTTCCTTGGTAGCTCAGCCAGTAAAGAATCCACCTGCAATGCGGGAGACCTGGGTTCAATCCCTGAGTTGGGAAGATCCCCTAGAGAAGGGAAAGGCTACCCACTCCAGTATTCTGGCCTGGAGAATTCCATGTTCTGTATAATCTATGGGGTCGCAAAGAGTCGGACACAACTGAGAGACTTTCACTTCCCTTCACATCCAGTAATCAGATGTTGTCTGCTTTTGTAGGTGCAGCCGGAGAAGGGAAAGATGGGACAAAGAGTTCATGGAAAGGATGCCAGCCTGGAGTTCCCGTGTGGACAGCCTTTTGCCAAACCTCAGTGGAACCCCCGGTGCCCACCACAGGTGGCAGCGGTGGTGGTGGCAGCGCCATTTTTGAGTGCTTACTGTGTGTCAGGCAATGTTGTAGGCAGTGTGCAGGTGCTCGACTCTGCACGGGAGAGGAAACGGAGCTCAGACATTGATCACACAGCCTGCCAGTGGTGGGCACTAGGGAACGTGCAGAAGCCAAACAGAACCTTAAAAACCCAAAATGAGAGTGATCTTGGGCGTGGGAGGAAGGCTGAACTATACACAGTTGATCTTCATCATTTTCAGATTCTTTTTTTGTGAACTTGCCTCCTTGCTAAAAATTCCTTATAATCCCCAAATCAATACTCAGAGCACCTTCTTTCTTATTTATTTATTAGCCATGCTGAGCAGCATGTGGGACCTTAGATCCCCAACCGGGGATCAAACCTGTGCGCCCTGCAGTGGAAGTGTGGAGTCTTAACCACTGGACCACCAGGGAAGTCCCTCAGGGCACTTTCATGATCACCCCGGGACACGCTCAGAGTGGCAAAAACTCTAAGCTGCCCCCAGCAGCATCTTCCTGGCCATGGCTCTGATTTCTTGTGTCAGTTCTTATACTATAAACACGGGTCCTGGGGACTTCCCTGGCGATCCAGTGGGTTAGACTCTGCACTCTCCATGCCTAGTTCAGTCCCTGGGTTCAATCCCTGGTTGGGTAACTAAGATCCCACAAGCATGGGGTGTGGCTGGAAAATGAAAAGGAAAAATAAGCAAATAAAGCTGGGTCCTTTTTGTGCTCTATTTGGTATTGCTCTTTTCACATTGTTTGTGCTTTTTCTTGCTGATTTCACTGTTTAAAATGGCTCCCAAGCGTAGTGCTGACTGGTGCCTGCAGCAGGACGGCCAGGACAGGGTGCATGGAGAGCCCACGTGAGTCAGAAGCCACTTGGCCACGGGTTACAGGGGTCGACATTAGCTGAGTCAACGATTTATACATACACGCGCGTGTGTGTGTGTGTGTGTGTGGGTGTGTGTGTGTTTGGCTGTGTGGGCCTTAGTTGCGGCACAAGGGATTTTTCATTGCAGTGCAAAGCCTTAGTTGCACCATAGCATGTGGGATGTTAGTTCCCTAACCAGGGATGGAAGCCACATCCCCTGCATTGGAAGGTGGATTCTTAACTACTGGAGCACCAGAGAAGTCCCAGCCATTTATGTTAAACAAGATATATTTAAACAGAAACACACAAAACCAGGTGTTCTGTTGATCAGTGAATGAAAATATTGTGATCAGAGGCTCCCAGAAACTGAACTCTGTATTTCCTATACGATCAGTGCTTCAGAACTGGCTCATTCAATTCAATTCATTGGTTCGTGGCAACTTTAGAGGACATAACTATCATGAATAATGAGAATTGTGCATAACAAAAATGGGAATTCTTCATTAAAAGTCTCTCTCTCTCCCCTGCCCCCTCCACAGATAAACATACATAAATACATATGTGTAAATACACATATATTCTTATTATTTTAAAACTTTCGAAAAATATCTCAGAAGAAAACGCTGATATGTCAAAACATTGAAAGTCCACCTTCATTTTCCCATCCCCACCCTCAGCCAATTGCTTTTTTCCCATCAACAATCTGAAGGATTCTTTTCAGACCCTCTTTATTTTTAAGCATTTGTAACATATTTTTTGGAGAAGGAAATGGCAATCCATTCCAGTATTCTTGCCTGGAAAATTCCATGGACAGAGGAGCCCCACGGACTGCAGTCTATGGAATCGCAAAGAGGTGGCCATGACTGAGCAACTGAGCACAGCATATTTTTATTATTTTTCTGAAAAAGCAATGATTTTTAAATCTTTTTAATCAAATTCATATGTATTTACAATCATATTAAAGGCTATAGGCACCTACTTGGGGCTGTTTTTGAATTAGCCTAAATGAGAGCCTGTGGATGTGAAAGTTGGACCATGAAGAAGGCTGAGCACCAAAGAATTGATGCCTTCCAATTGTGGTGCTGGAGAATACTCTTGAGAGTCTCTTGGACTGCAAGGAGATCAATCAAACCAGTCAATCTTAAAGGGAATCAACTCTGAATATTCACTGGAAAGACTGATGCTGAAGCTGAAGCTCTAATACTTTGGCCACCTGATGCAAATAGCCGATTTATTGGAAAAGACTCTGATGCAGGGAAGATTGAAGGTGAGAGGAGAAGGGGGTGACAGAGGATGAGATGGTTGGATGGCATCACCGACTCAATGGACATGAGTTTGAGCAAGCTCTGGGAGATGGTGAAGGACAGGAAAGCCTGGCGTGCTGCAGTCCACGGGGTTGCAAAGAGTCGGACACGACTTAGCACTGAACAGTAACAACAACAACTATATATATATATATTATTTTGCAATATTCCTTCTTCACATAACAGCAAGCTGTGTGGCACTTTCTGTGTTCCTGTTCCACAGATCTGCCTCACTCTTTTTAAATATCTGCGGCTTACATATCCTCCCATTTATTTAACCATTTCCCCCTTCGATGAACATTTTGGTTGTTCATTTTTCATTATGGCAGACATTTCTGGCTCACGGCAATGGGGATTCGTTACTGAATCAAGGCCCAGTGGGATCCTTTGTAGATGGGGCTTCCACTCCTTCTCAGCAGGTTTTCACGGGGATCGGGGTGGCAGGGTCGGGGAAGGCAGACAAAGGCCTGTTCAGATGAAGGCAGGCTATGGTCCATGGGGTCGCACAGAGTCAGACACGACAAGCGGCTGAGCACACACACAACACTTACAGGGCTAGAGCCGGAGGACTGGGAATCTCCACTGAGAGAAACAGGTGCCTGAGAGGGCGGGGCGGCTGTGGGCACGGAGCCTGCTCCCCGGCGGTGCGTGTGGTCCCATTCCTCAGGCTTGTGCAAACACCCAGCTTTGTCACTGGCTGAATAGGAAAGGCAGCCCCAAATTAGCAGTAATGTGAGGGCGTTTAACCCTCTTGTGAGGCCCTTAGAGAAAGCACAAAAGAACTTTTTCAGGGGCCGGGCTGTCCAGCCCAAACAGGTCTGACTTGGAGACACATGCCCGTCCCTCTTCAGGTAACCCAGCAGCTGGAATTTTGAACACAGCTCTGAGTGCTGGGGCCTGCACTCCGAAGGGCCTGGCAGGCAGGATCTCAGGGCGGGCCAAGGCTTTGACATCAGGGAGACCTCAGTTCAAATCCCAACTCTGCCCTCACAGGCCAAGAGTCCCTGGGCAAGGTCATTTCCTTTCTCAGCCTCAGTTCCCTCATCCATGAAATGGGAATGAAATTGTAACAACATCAGGAGCTTGTTAAGAAGGTTGCAGAAGGACTTCCCTGGTGGTCCAGTGGTTAAGACTCTACATTTCCAATGCAGGGGCCACAAGTTCAATCCCTGGTCAGGGAACTAAGATCCCATGTGCCTTGCAGTGCTGCCAGAAAAGTAAAAAATAAAAGTTTAAAAAAGATGACATGAGATGGTAGATGGTCGCTTTCTCAGGGAAGCCTTTCCTGATTGCACTATTTAGACTCTCAGGCCCATCGTTCTTTCCTGTTTTATTTTCCTCTGTAGCACTCAGCCACTAAAAAGGCCACGTGTCGAATTGATGCTTTTGAATTGTGGTGCTGGAGAAGACTCTTGAGAGTCCCTTGTACAGTAAAGAGATCAAACCAGTCAATCCTAAAGGAAGTCAACCCTGAATATTCATTGGAAGGACTGATGCTGAAACTGAAGCTCCAATACTTTGTCCACCTAATATGAAGAGCCAACTCATTGGAAAAGACCCTGATGCTGGGAAAGATTGAAGGCAAAAGGAGAAGGGGGCGACAGAGAATGAGATGGTTAGACAGCATCACCAACTCATTGGACGTGAGTTTGAGCAAACTCTGGGATATACTGGAGGACGGAGGTGCCTGGTGTGCTGCAGTTCATGGTGTAGCAGAGTTGGACACAACTTAGCAACTGAACAACAACAAGCAATTGTCACCTTCTACTCACTGTGTGTGCGTGCTAAGTCATTCAGTCGTGTCTGACTCTTTGTGACCCTATGGACCGTAGCCTGCCAGGCTCCTCTGTCCCCGGGATTCTCCAGGCAAGAATACTGGAGTGGGTTGCCATGCCCTCCTCCAGGGAATGTTCCCAAGTCAGGGATCGAACCTACCTCTCTTACATCTCCTACATTGGCAGGTGGGTTCTTTACCACTAGCGCCACCTGGGAAGCCCTTTGAACTCTCTATATCTTACTTATTTAGTTCATTCATCGGCTGTCTTCTCCAACCACAAGGGCAGAGGATCTTACCTCTTTTGTTCGTTACTGTCTCTCAAGAGTCTGTGCAGGGCCTGGCACACTGTAAGTCTTTGACAAAAGGCTTGCCACTGTTGGCATTATTCTTATTCTCAGTACAGTTCCCCGGGGCACACGGACACTCAGGTCCCCGTGGCCCTGGGCCATGATTATCAGAATTCTCAACTTAGCCCATAACCCAAAGAGAAGAGAAATTTGGGCCCATAAAAACCACAGCAGAGGGCTGGGCCTTGCTCCGAAGTGCTCTGAGTGGAGCGTGTCTGCGTGCACGCAAGTGCTCGGTGGCCCACGTGTGTGTGTGTCTTCCTTCCAGCGCAGGAGCCTGATCGGCCCGCGCTCTCCTTCAGGCATTTCCTTTCTCTCGAGATGGACACAAGGTGGAACTGCAGGAAGGGAGCAGCCCTCCGAGTTTCGCCAGGCGTGTAGCAGCCTGCGTGTGCGCCGAGTACAGGGTGAGGCCCAGGGTTTGCCCGCCCCAGCGGCCTCTGCCTCAGACCTGGCCTGTCTGGGCCTGCCCACCCTTAATCTCACCACAGAATCAGGGAACCGACTGAACCCCAAGTTCTAGGGGAGCCCATTCTGGGGCCCAGAGCCATGAGGCACCCCAGGCTGAACTCCGAGCTTTCTGCCACAGCCTCCTTGGCTTCGGCCCAAACTTTATCCCACAAGATGCCAAGCCTAATGCCTCAGGCTGGTATTGGACGTTTCAGATCCACCGGCCATGGTTTTGAAAGGGACGCTGATGTTTCCTGAGTGTGAGCCAAGGCTCAGACCTGTGCAGGGACTGGGCACGGAGGGATGAGCTACGCAGATCCAACCCTCCTCCGCAGGGTCCCCAGTCTGGGACAAGGAGGCAGGCGTTACTCAAACCCCAGCTGTGCTGAGGCTGGGAGGGAAAGAAGGAGGGACTGTGTGTGTTCTTTACCCAGCGCCTGACCGGGCTGTGGGTGTTCTCTGAAGAAACAGCTTTTGCTTCCGGCTGGAAGGATTGTTACAGTGTCAGTCAAGTGGAGGGGCCACGGCTGTGGCGGGCAGAGGGGAACTGTGTCTCAGGGAGAGTCCGCAGCATGTGCTGAGGCCCAGAAGCAAGCCTGGGACGCGGTGTCAATGCACTGAAACCCTGCAACACTCCACAAGGAAACTCCTCTCGCAGGTGAGGAAACTGAGGTTCGAGGAGGTTAGGTCGCCTTCCCTGGTGCATGCAGAGCACGCAGGGTTTTCCTGGAAACCACCCCCCTCCCCCCCAAAGACCAGCCCCATCTACCTGCGGAAAATGTTCAGGAAGTCTCAGGGTTAATGAGGTTTCTGGGGAGGAAACTCATTATGAAAGAGACAGAGGGTGAATGGAAAGCTGGAGACTCCTGCTGTCACGGTTACCGGGAAGGCAATTCTGGGATGCCAGCCTCCTTTCCCAGCCCGGTTCCTCCTTGGATGCCATCCCATCTGATCAGCCTCTCCTGAAATGAATCACCATGCCGTGTAGTTAGTAGGCCAGATGTGTGCAGGTAAGTAAACAAACCAAACAAAAGGCCCAGTTCCCTCCTCCCGGAGGAAGCAGCTCTGTGACGTCTCCAGACAAAACAGAGTGTCTTGGGGTTTTAGTTTAATTCCTCATGACATTGATTAATAATTAAGCACACCATTGATTTTCCCTGTGTTGTGGAATAAGGTCAGCTTGGAGAGGTGATGAAAACGCCAAAGTAACTGGGCTCCAGAAGGAGTAAGCTGAAGGTGGCATTTGGCAGTTCCTGGTGAAGACCTAAGTGAGATGAGGGTCACTGATTGTGAATTGCACCACGTTTCTTTAGAAGTCCTGCATAAATTAGGAGTTTGGGATTAACACACCAACACGATGGACATGAGTTTGAGTAGGCTCCGGGAGTTGGTGATGGACAGGGAGGCCTGGTGTGCTGCAGTCCATGGGGTTGAAAAGAGTTGGACGTGACTGAGCAACTGAACTGATTGATTACTATTTATAAAATAGATAATCAACAAGGACCTATTGCATAGCACAGTGAACTCTATTGAACATTTGGAATAAACTACATGGGAAAAGAATCTGAAAACAGTGAATATATATATATATAACTGAATCACTGCGCTGTGCCCTTGAAACTAACACAGCATTGTAAAGCAATTATACTCTAATTTAAAATAAAAATTAAATTAAAAAAAAGTCTGATGAGTCATCCCCCTCTCCCATGGTGACAACCACAGCTTGACTCCCCAGGCTAGAGAAGGTGATGCTGTTTTTAAAGAAGCTCTAAGTGGTGGCATTCCCCATCCCACCCCTCGACAAGGACAGGGTGACTATGACTGGGGCCTCTGGGCGGCATGTGAAGCCCAGACATCCACGTCTCCCCAGGTAAGCACGTCCTCCTGGGTGAGCACTGGGTAACTCCACACGAGCACCCATCTGCCTGGGCAATTGTGCAACTGCCCATTTGCTCAGGTGAATCCATTCTACCTGCTGAAATTCTAGGGGGTCCCCAACTTTGCCCATGGTGCCAGGACTCTGAGGAAGCAGTTCAGCAGGAGAAAGTCTGGTCCAAGGGGCTCAGGTGACACCCAGCTTCAAGCATGGGCTGTCATCCACTTTCCTCTTTCTCTCCAGGGTTGAGAAATTTGAGGGCCCTGGAGACATTTGAAAATCTCTGCAGAAATGACTGTCTGAAGTCTTTAAAATGGGGCCCGGGGGTCTTCTCTGGTTAAATGGTTAAGAATCTGCCTCCCAACATAAGGCACACAGACTGATCCCAGTCCCAGAAGATCCCAGATTCCGCAGGGCAATTAAGCATGCGCACCATAGCTACTGTGCCTGCGCACCCTGGAGCCTGTGCTCTGCAACAAGAGAAGCCATAGCAGTTAAACGTCTGTGTGCCGAAACTAGAGAGTAGCCCCCTCACCACAACTAGAGACAGCCTGTATGCAGAAATGAAGACCCAGTGCAGCCAGAAATAAAATAATTTTTTAAAATGTTTAATGAAAAAAAAAAAGATAAAACAAGGCCCAATGAGACTAATTAACTTGCCCAAGGTCACATAGTTACCACAAGAGAGAGTCAGAACTGGAACTGGGCTTGGGTCGGATCCAGAACCCCCCTACCCCGGGGTCAGTTACTAGTTTCCTTATGCCTATGGTTGTACCTCTATAGGTAAAATGTTTGGAAGCATGTGTTGCCCTTTAATGGTGAAATTATCAGGAGAAGGAGGAGAAGATTCTACTTTCTATTTTTTCACATTTTTATATATTATCTCATTTTTTTCTTCACCATTTCTTTTTTTCTCACCTCATACTTTTATGTTCGGGCAAAAGTGAAAAGATACGTTTTTACATGGTGCTCCTGTTCGGCAGTGTTAATCCAAGACTTTAAAAATTTTCTAAGGAAGTATTCTGTGTGGTCAAGGCCATATCTAGAGTTGTTGATCTTGAACCCACGGCCTTACAGCCTTACACACATAGGACACGCTCCCAACGTGCTACGTTTCTTCCCGGAACATCAGCATTCTTTGGATATTCTTTAAGAGTAGACTGTTCAAAGAAGATGCAGTGACGTGGGAAGACGTCAACCACGTAGCATTAAGTGTAGGAAAGAGAATATGAAATTGCATATACTGTATGATGCCAATCGTGTTTTTTAAAAAAATTTTACATAGGAAATACTAAAAAAGATGCACTAAATATTCATAACAGTTGAGTGGTAGAGTGAATATGACTTTAAACTTTTTTCTACTTTTACGCATTTTCTAAATTTTCTACAGTAACTACGTATAACTTTTCTAGTCAGACCCAAAAATAACAAAACAACTGAATTTGCCGGTGTTAGCTGTGTGCCAGGCATGGACCTAAGCACAGTATGTGTATTATCTTGTTAGTCTTCATTACAAACCTATGAAAAGATTTGAGAGAACGAGTTAGAAATGCTAAGCAATTTGCCCACCATCATCCGCCTCGTATGTGGTGAGGCTGGGATCTGAATCCAGGCAGTCCAACCATTCTCAACCACAATAAATGCTATTTTAAAATAAAGATGGTACTTCAAGAGCTGGCTCTTATTCATTGTGCCCAGTAGCCAGAGGGACCAGAAACAGAGAATATGGACCCTACTCACTAAACTGTGAGCCTCAGCAAGGACCGATAGCCACCTTTCCATGGACATGTAAATGAACACAACAATGAGATATTAGTACATACCCATCTGAAACATTAAAGCAAACCGACAATATCACATGTTGACAAGACAATGGAGCAACTGAAACTCTCATTCACTGTGGGTGGTAATAGACAATGATACAACCACTGGGAAAAGAATGTCAGTTTTTTAATAAGAACAAAGTACACTCCTTAGTATTTACTCAAGAGAAAGGAAAGCATATATTTCTAAATGAGCTTGTTTAAGCGTGTTCATAGCATCTTTTTCACGTTAGCTCCAAGCTGGAAACAGCCCGGGTGTCCATCAATGGGAGAATGGACAAATACACTGCAGTGCATCACTACAGCAGAATACTACCCAGTGGGAAGGAGCCAGCTCCTGATGTGTGTAACGGTATGGAGGAGTCTCAGAAACATTAAGCTGAGTGAAAGCAGCCTTACACAGAAGAGTACATACTGTATGATTCCATTTAGAATAGGGAAAATAATCGATTACAGAAAGCTGTCAGAATGGTGGTTGCCTAGAGGTGTGGGGTGGAGGACTGGAAGGTGGTAAGCATACGCACTGACTTGGATGAGGCAAGAGGGAACTTCCTAAGGTGATGGGATGATAGGGTTGGGTGTTCCACATGTATGTTTATCATATCTCAATAAATGTGCACCTAAGATTTGTCCGTTTCACTGTATATAAATTTTGATAAAAAATACAAACATTGTGAGCAAGCCTTAAACTCTTTAATGACATACGTGCTGAAGTATTTAGGGGAAGGGTACTGAATTTCATTTGAAGTGAATAGTGAAATAGGCATTAATGAACGGATAGAGAGATAGCTTTATATGTAAGAAAAACAAGTACGTACTGCAAAGACCTGGCACGGCCAAATAAATAAATAAAAATATTTTTTAAAAAGTCAAGTGCAGTAAAATATTCATAGCAGTATATAGGGGGCAGACTTGTGGGAGTTACTGTAAAATTCTTTCCATTTTGCTCTATGTTTGAAAATATTTAAGATAAAATGTTGAAGGACACACTGGCTGTGCAGAAACATAATATTGCACGAAAGAAGCCAGACACAAAAGAATCCATGATGTGCGATTTCATTCAGCTAAAGAACAAATTAGATACGCCCAGTTGATGAGGGTAGACGTGGTCAGGACAGAGGCACAAGGCATCTGGATCGACGGAAGTCTGCTTCTCTATCTAGGTGCTGATGGGAGTACTCAGTTTGTGAAAATTCGTGATCGGTACACTTTAACGTATATTACTCTTTTCTGTATGGGTATTATATTTTAATGAAATGAGTTTTTAAAATAATTTTATTTATTTATTATTTTTTTAAAACGTTTGGCTGCACTGGGTCTTTGCTGTTGCTCTGCACACGCTTTCTCTAGTTGCAGTGGGTGGCGGCCACTCTTCAGTGAGGTGCGCGGGCTTCTCATTGCAGTGGCTTCTGTCATGCAGAGGACAGGTTCTAGGTGCGTGGGTTTCAGTAGCTGGGGCACACGGGCTTCATTGCTCTGAGTCATCTGGAATCTTCCTGGACCAGGGATCGATCCCGTGTCCTCTGCATTGGCAGGTGAATTCTTATCCACTGCACCACCAGAGAAGTCCGATAAAAAAAGATGCTAAAAAGACTCACACTACTACCAACCTGCTTCAATCAGTATACAGTAATAACTCACCGTGGGCTTACTTCCTCGGGCCTTTATTCCTTACCCTCTTCCCCAGCACCCCCACCCCACCCTCTCCTCAACCAGTGCAGCCCCCACCCTGATTCTGAAATGCATTCTCCCAGGCTCTCCACTACGTGGTAATGTAAAATGGAAAGGAAAGACTCTGGCTTTGGGGCCAGAGACATGAGGGTATAAATTCTCATTCTGCCACGTATTAGCTGTGTGCCCTGGGACAGATAGCCTTCTGGGTCTCAGTTTTTCTCACCTGTTAGAGGCCTGGTAATATACCCACCTCGGAGAGGAAATGCTGAGATTGAATGAGACGTGGGCACACACTGCTTGGCTTAGCACCTGTCACAGAGGGAAGGCTCATCGAATGTTCAGTGGAGTGAAACACCGGCTTTGGCCCTCTGTGTCTTCCTCTTGTTTCAGCACGACTGGGCAGGGCAGGAGGGAGGGCTTTGTGGTCAGCTGGGTACCCTTGGACCCTTCAGCCACAACCTCTCTGAGCCTCACTTCCTCAGCACCCAAGTGAAGCGAATCATTCCTGCCTGGCCAAAGCTTGCTGTGAGGACTAGATGAACTTGAGACTGGCTGGCTTAAGGACCTCAGTGGGGTTTGAGAACCATCCATCCCCTCCTTGAAGTTTCCAGATTCCACTGTGGAGATAACAGCTGTCCCTTGGCCCTGTGCTGTCTCTGGTTCATCTCTCCTCGGGCTTTGGGTGAGGCTGGACATCCTGGGGTGAAAGGGCCCGAGCTCTGAGGCCCTGGGGTCCCGTCTCCAGGCCCAGGCACCTCAGGGTGGCCCAGCTGGCTCAGCCCCGTGATCCCCCAATTACTGAGCTGATGGCTGCCCTCTACCGAGGAACTTGCCACCCAGGAGTAGCTACCTGCCGCTGTCACCACACAAAGGAAGCTCTGTTCGGGCCTAAACCCGGTGTGCACTCAGAGCACCGGCAAGACCAAGGGCTTCCTCTGGGCCGGGGGCCAGGGCCCAGCCCTGAAATTGGGCCTCAGCTTTCAACAGTGTCTGCCAAGCACAGAAGCACCAGGATGCACTCATGCCTGAGCTTCAAGCCAGAACCTCTTCCACCCGCCCATTCGGCCAGGGCCCAGGCTAGCTTTCCCCGGGATAGCCATTCATCTGTTGTAGAGTGTGTGGCAAGCACAGGGCAGGTGGTCTACAAGCTAAGGACCCCTGAGATGGAGAATCAGCCCAACTCCTACCCCAGAGGAACGGGTGCCTAGGACCAAGTGGGCACTGGGTAAACACACATCAGTAAGTGGGGTAACTGAGGGCTTCGTTGCCAGGGCAGTGTGCCAAAGCATTACACACAATGTCACATTTGGTATTATCAGTATCCCATTTCTCAGATGAGGAAACAGAGGCTTACAAGGGTGAAGGAATTTGCCCCAGAATCCAGGCGGGGTGACCCTGGAGAGCCCCTACTCTTACCAACCTTGTTATGTGAACACCACAGAGATGACAAGGAGGGTATCTAATGGTTGTTAAGTGTGGACGATGTACCAGGTACCCTGCTAAGCACTGCAGGTACATTATTGTATTAAGTCACTAGAACTGCTCATGAACTAGGTCTTATGATGGGAGAGGAAGCTGAATAAGTGAATGGCTGCTGGACTTGGCTCCCAGCAGAGAAGAACTTGTTTTTATCAAGTGACTTGCGATAGAGCCAGATTGCCAAACAAACACACTCATACTGATGATCTCGGTTAATCTCTACAACCCCCATAAGAGGTAGGTGTGGGCTCTCCCATTTTCTCGATGGGGAAACTGAGGTGAAGAGCAGTTAAAAAAAAAAAAAAACAAACTTGTCACACAGGTGAAAGTGTTAAACTGGGGAATCAAACCCTAAGCAGTCTGGTCCCCAGGCTCACACTCCTACCCTCCCACCCTACTGGCCCAGCCATCTTCAGGCACACTTCAATAAAGAACAGGACCATATGGGAGAGAACTGGCTAGAATGATGACCATTAAAACAGTTGAACATCAAAATACCTGAGTGAACAGGAACAGAGGAAATCATCGTGAGTTGAAAGAGGTGCATAATTTCCCCAGAAGCCGCTCATTTGGAGGGCAGTATCGCTTGATGGTTAAGAGCCAGCCCACCTGGGTCCAAACTCATTTGCTATCTGTGCAAGCTTAGTCATGTTGCTGAAGTTTTCAGCAAAATGGGGATGATGATAGCTGTATAACAGTATTTATCTCACATAGGGCTACTGTGAGGATTAAAGCAGCCAATTTGGAAAACTCAGCAGTGGCCACAGGACTGGAAAAGGTCACTTTTCATTCCAATCCCAAAGAAAGGCAATGCCAAAGAATGTTCAGACTACCACACAATTGCACTTGTCTCACACGCTAGCAAAGTAATGCTCAAAATTCTTCAAACCAGGTTTCAACAGTATGTGAACTAAGAACTTCCAAATGTTCAAGCTGGATTTAGAAAAGGCAAAGGAACCAGAAATCAAATTGCCAATATCTGTTGGATCATAAGAAAAAGGAAGAGAATTCCAGAGAAACATCTACTTCCGCTTCATTGACTATGCTAAAGTCTTTGAATGTGAGGATCACAACAAACTGGAAAATTCTTCAAGAGATGGAAATACCAGATCATCTCACCTGCCTTCTGAGAAACCTGTATGCAGGTCAAGAAGCAACAGTTAGAACTAGGAATGGAACAACAGACTGGTTCAAAATTGGAAAAGGAGTACATCAAGGCTGTATATTGTCACCCTGCTTATTTAACTAATATGCAGAATACATCATGTGAAATGCCAGGCTGGATGAAGCACAAGCTGGAATCAAGATTGCTGGGAGAAATATCAATAAACTCAGATTTGCAAATGACATCACCCTTATGGTAGAAAGTGAAGAGGGACTAAAAAAACCTCTTGACGAAAGTGAAAGAGGAGAGTGAAAAAGTTGGCTTAAAACTCAACATTCAGAAAACTAAGATCATGGCATCTGGTCCCATCAATTCATGGCAAATAGATGGGAAAACAATGGAAACAGTGAGAGACTTTATTTTGGGGGGGCTCCAAAATCACTGCAGATGGTGACTGCTGCCATGAAATTAAAAGACAGTTACTCCTTGGAAGAAAAGCTATGACCAATCTAGACAGCATATTAAAAAGCAGAGACATTACTCTGCCAACAAAGGTCCATCTAATCAAAGCTATGGTTTTTGCAGTAGTCATATATGGATATGAGAGTTTGACTATAAAGAAGACTGAGTGCTGAAGAATTGATGCTTTTGAACTGTGGTGTTGGAGAAGACTCTTGAGAGTCCCTTAAACTGCATGGAGATCCAACAAGTCCTAAATATTCATTATAAGGTCTGATGCTGAAGCTGCAGCTCCAATCCTTTGGCTACCTGATGCAAAGAGCTAACTCATTAGAAAAGACCCTGATGCTGGGAAAGACTGAAGGTGGGAGAAGAAGGGGACGACAGAGGATGCGATGGTTGGATGGCATCACCAACTCGATGGACATGAGTTTGAGCAAGTTCCAGCTGATGGTGAAGGACAGGGAAGCCCGGGGTGCTTCAGTTCGTGGGGTCACAAAGAGTTGGACACGACCAAAAGACTGAACAACAAATGCATATAAAGTGCTTGGAACGTGGCCTAGCTGATGCTGCTGTCAGCATCATAGGAGTGTCTGAGAGCGCCGTATATTAGGCAATGTATCCAAGTTACTTTAGTTTTGCTACATGCAAAAATTTCTTTGCTGAGTTGCGATATGATACTCTCCCTCGGTTTTTATAGAGGGTGGATATGACAAACAGCCGCTGAAGAATGGGTCGGTGTTACTGGTGAGCATGCTATTCACCAAGTTGCACAATTTCCTTTATCTCAAGATTCCCATGCTTTATTTTGCCCAGAGCCAAACTCTAGGAGAGATTGTGTCTCTTGGGACTAATACACATGCTGCCTTGGGACAGCTCCATACCTCCTTGGAAGTGAAAAGTTTAGAAATGAGATGAAATGTGATGTTCACATGGTAAGCCCAAATTCTAGGTACAATGAGACTTCTTTTTTTCCTGTTGGTTGCTCTATTTTTTTTTTTTTAACAGAGTTTTTAAACGTCATTTTGTTCAAAATAGAAATTGTTTTATAGGTTGTTTCTGATCTTAAATATGTGTATCTTGACTGTAAACAAAAAACAGTCAACTTTTTGATGTGTCCCCTTGCAGATTTACATACATATATGGGTGTGTAAAATTTTACTTGTATCTGTGTGCTTTGGAAATGAAAGTTTAGGAAAAAGAGAATCACAACCTACTGTTTTATTTATTATTATTTGGAGGCTGTGATGAGTCTTCATTGCAGCATGCAGGGTTTCTCTTTAGTTGTGAAGCAAGGACTTAGTTGCCCTGTGGCATGAAGGATCTTAGTTCTCCGACCAGGGAATAAACTCATGTCCCTGCACTGGAAGAAGGATTCTTAACCACTGGGCCACCAGGGAAGTTCCCACAACCTTCTGTCTTAAAATCCACCTTTTACTCCTAGTCTATCACAGACATTTTAATATATTAACAATAACAATATCTTAATTGATTCAGGAAGATATTTATGATATCCATAAATATTTTCCAGGCCCTTTGTCTAGACACTGAGAATATAGAAATAGACAAAATAGACAAGGTCTCTTCCTCTCTGGAGTTATCAGGCTATAACCATAAAATTAAAATAAATTAAAATTTTCATTTCAGATAGTGCTGTAAAGAAAACAATGCGAATAGAGTCACAGATGTAAAAAACAAACTTATGGTTATTTACCAGCAGGGGGATGGGGTGGAAAGAGGAGAGGATAAACTGGAAGATTAGGATTGATGTACACATACTACTACATGCAAAATAGATAAGTAATGAAAAAGACCTACTGTACAGCACAGGGAACTCTTCTCAATACTCTGTAATGACCAATATGGAGGGAAAATCTAAAAAAGAGTGGAGATATGCAAACAAATACACTTTGTTGTGTACCTGAACCTAACATGTATACAGCAACTGTACTCCAATAAAATTTTTTTAATTAAAAAAAAATGCAGAAAGCAATACAATATGTTGAGGCAACATCTGAAAAATCTTCCCTGGTGGCTCAGATGGTAGAGAATCCGCCTGCAATGCAGCAGACTCAGGTTAGATCCCTGGGTTGGAAAGATCCCCTGGAGAAGGGAATAGCTACCCACTCCAGTGTTCTTGCCTTGGAAATCCCATGGACAGAGGAGCCTGTGGGCTATAGTCCATGCGGTCACAAAGAGTCAGAAACAACTGAACATTTGTAAAGGTGGTCATGAAAGTCTTCTTTGAGGAGGTGAACTGAGTCTTGAATGTTGAGAATGGGCTAGCCTTGGAATGGATCCAGCAGAAGAAACAGTAAGTGCAAAGGTCCTGAGGTGAGAACAGGTTTGGTCTGTTTTAAGAGCAGCAAGAAGGCTCGTGTGGCTGGAGCTGAGTGAGAGATCAAGATACAGTTGGCGAGACTGGGGGGAGACCAGATCTTGCAAATCATGGAGAGGGGTCTGGGTTTTGTTTTATGTATCAAGATCTGATTTTAGCCATTTGAAAAACAAGATTATTGTGCTACCTGGTGAGTACTAGACTACAGGGGTACCAAGCATGGAAGCGAGGAAACCAAGTGCAGGAATCCACGTGGCATGCGCTAAGCTGTAACAGCAGACATGGCGAGCACTGTGTGGATTTAGACTTAGTTATGAAGGCAGCCAGCAGAGGTGAGGAATAGAGAGCCCAGGCCACCTAAGGCTGCTGGTGACAGTAATCATTCGTATTACTGTTGCTGCTGTTGTTCAGCTGCTAAATCATATCTGCCTCTTTGTGACCTCATGGAATGCAGCATGCCAGGCTTCTCTGTCCTCCACTATCTCCCGGAGCTTGCTCAGACTCATGTCCATTGAGCTGGTGATGCCATCCAACCATCTCATCCTCTGCCGCCCTCTTCTCCTCCTGCCTTCAACCTTTCCCAGCATCAAGGTCTTTCCCAATGAGTCGGCGCTTCACAACAGGTGGTCAAAGTATTGGTGCTTCAGCTTCAGCATCAGTTCTTCCAAAGAATATTCAGGCTTGATTTTCTTTAGGATTGACTGGTTTGGTCTCCTTGCTGTCCAAGGGACTCTTGAGAGTCTTATCCAGTACCATGGTTTGAAAGCTTCAGTGCAGAGCCTTCTTTGTGGTCCAACTCTCACATTACTGAGTACTCACTAATGTTAAGAACAGTGCTAAGCTCATTTGCAAATGTTGACTCCATGGTTCCCCAAAGCAGATATGCTGTCCACTGCATTAGACCTGCCTAGGGGCTTGCTGGAGATATAGGATTTGTATTTGTGTCATTATTCCCGAAGTTCTCATTCAATTGTCAGGCTTAGGGACACCAGCACTCATCAAATCATTTAACAAGTCCACAAGGAGGACTTTGACAAAGAGGGAAACTGAGGCTCTGGGAGTATAAGTGACTCACAGAAGCTTACAGGTCCCCTTGACTTCATACCTGAACACTGAAGCATGGCAGTAGAAATATTGGCAATAAATACAATAACTTTCATGGTTTTAACAACTCCCCTAAGAAAATTAGAGATACCAAGGGAACACTTCATGCAAAGATGGGCTCAATAAAGGACAGAAATGATATGGACCTAACAGAAGCAGAAGATATTAAGAAGAGGTGGCAAGAATACACAGAAGAACTGTACAAAAAAGATCTTCATGACCCAGATAACCATGATGATCACTCACCTAGAGCCAGACATCCTGGAATGTGAAGTCAAGTGGGCTTTAGGAAGCATCATTACAAACAAAGCTAGTGGAGGTGATGGAATTCCAGTTGAGCTATTTCAAATCCTAAAAGATGATGCTGTCAAAGTGCTGCACTCAATATTCCAGCCAATTTGGAAAACTCACCAGTGGCCACAGGACTGGAAAAGGTCAGTTTTCATTCCAATCCCAAAGAAAGGCAATGCCAAAGAATGTTCAAGCTACCACACAATTGTACTCATCTCCCAGGCTAGTAAAGTAATGCTCAAAATTCTCCAAGCTAGGCTTCAACCGTGAACTTCCAGATGTTCAAGCTGGTTTTAGAAAAGGCAGAGGAACCAGAGATCAAATTGCCAATATTCGCTGTGTCATCAAAAAAGCAAGAGAGTTCCAGAAAAAACACCTATTTCTGCTTTATTGACTACTCCAAAGCCTTTGACTGTGTGGATCACAACAAACTGTGGAAAATTCTTCAAGAGATGGGAATACCAGACCACCTCACCTGCCTCCTGAGAAATCTGTCTGCAGGTCAAGAAGCAACAGTTAGAACTGGACATGGAACGACAGACTAGTTCCAAATCGGGAAAGGAATACATCAAGGCTGTATATGGTCACCCTGCTTATTTAACTTATATGCACAGTACATCATGAGAAACGCTGGGCTGGAAGAAGCATGAGCTGGAATCAGGATTGCTGGGAGAAATAGCAGTAACTTCAGATACCCAGATGACACCACCCTTACAGCAGAAAGCGAAGAAGAACTAAAGAGCCTCTGATGAAAGTGAAAGAGGAGAGTGAAAAAGTTGGCTTAAAACTCAACATTCAGAAAACTAAGATCATGGCATCTGGTCCCATCACTTCATGGCAAATAGATGGGAAAACAATGGAAACAGTGAGAGACTTTATTTTTGGGGGGCTCCAAAATCACTGCAGATGGTGATTGCAGCCATGAAATTAAAAGATGCTTGCTCCTTGGAAGAAAAGCTATGACCAACCTAGACAGCATATTAAAAAGCAGAGACATTACTTTACCACAAAGATCTGTCTAGTCAAAGCTATGGTTTTTCCAGTAGTCATGTATGGATGTGAGAGTCAGACTATAAAGAAGACTGAGTGCTGAAGAATTGATGCTTTTGAACTGTGGTGTTGGAGAAGACTCTTGAGGAGATCCAACCAGTCCATCCTAAAGGAAATTAGTCCTGAATATTCATTGGAAGGACTGATGCTGAAGCTGAAACTCCAATACTTTGGCCACCTGATGCAAAGAAGCAACTCATTGGAAAAGACCCTGATGCTGGGAAAGATTGACAGCAGGAGGAGAAGGGGACAACAGAGGATGAGATGGTTGGATGGCATCACTGACTCGATGGACATGAGTTTGAGCAAGCTCCAGGAGTTCGTGACAGGGAGGCCTGGTGTGCTGCAGTCTGTAGGGTCACAAAGAGTCGGACACGACTGATCAGCTGAACAGAACTGAACTGAACAACTCCCCAGAACTCCATAGATTGCCTGGCGTCAAAACCAATCTTTCCTTTTTATGTTTATTGTCACCTCTTTAGGGTGTGACATGCACTCGGATATGAAACCATGGGCTTCAAATACTTTCTAAATGTAGCCAGAGTAAGGTGCCTCCTCAGTAGCAGTTAATCATCTTTAAATCATAATTGATAACACAAATATTTGCAGCTCCCACCTATTGAGCACTTACTATGAGTCAGGTTCTGCAGTAAGCGCTTGAATGCATCCTCTCCTTTATCCCTCCCAAGGGAGTATGGGCTGAAGATAGATATCTTCATTGCCCTGGGTTCCCGCCCTTCCTCCTGGGGTATCTGTCATGGGAAGGCAAAGATGCTATCAGCTCAGCATGGTGATTAAGCATCTCAGGATTTTGCTACTATTTCAATAATGAGGCAGTGGCTTTTGACCCACTTCCTGGGCCAAAGTTGGTCTCAGGCCTCTCTGGGGGTTTGGTGGCTCTGGTGGCAAAATGTGATCCACGGCCTCTCTTCATATGCTCTAGAATTGCAGTAGGGCAGTGGCTGCTGGTGGAGGGAGAGGGGGAGGAAAGAGCTAAAGAATGAGTTAGGTTCTGGCGCCATGCTTGATGAGTGCCTGGGAAGTCTGCCTCTTGGCATCCACGAGGCGGGCATGACTGTCATGGCTAGAATCTGACTGCTGTTGTATCCACCCCACAATGACATATGAAAGAGGCTTGGTCATCACAGGAGTGTTTCCTTCCACACTTGTCTCCTGTAGTCTTTTCCACTCTAAGCCTGTCCCTGGGAAAAGGAGTAGAAAGCTATTAAACAGGAATGCTTGGTGTGAAAGTACTTTATCTGGGAACTCTTCTGTTCTTCTACTCATTAACGAATCTGCCTGTCCATCCATCCATCCATTTACCCATCCACTCATCCATCAATCCATCCATCCATCCAGCAAATGTCCATGTCCAAGGCACAGTATCTACAGATACTTGGTTCTGATGTGAAGAGAAGTAAGACACAGAACCTGCTCTCAAGGAAACATAATTCCAGTAGTCATGTATGAATGTGAGAGTTGGACTATAAAGAAGGCTGAGCACTGAAGAACTGATGCTTTTGAACTGTGGTATTGAAGAAGACTCTTGAGAGTCCCTTGGACTGCAAGGAGATCCAACCAGTCCATCCTAAAGGAAATCAGTCCTGAAAATTCATTGGAAGGACTGATGTTGAAGCTGAAACTCCAATACTTTGGCCACCTGATGTGAAGTCAACTCATTAGAAAAGACCCTGATGCTGGGAAAGATTGAGGGCAGGAGGAGAAGCTAACGACAGAGGATGAGATGGCTGGATGGCATCACCGACTCACTGGACATGAGTTTGAGTCAACTTCAGGAGTTGGTGATGGACAGGGAGGCCTAGTGTGCTGCAGTCCATGGGCTTGCAAAGAGTCGGACATGACTGAGCGACTGAACTGAAGCTGCGTTGAACTGTGGGTGAATTGTTGAATCGGCTTGGACTCTGAAGGCACACACAGTCTGGACTCAGACCTTAGCTCTGCCAGTTACTTTCTGCATGGCCTTCGGCAAATCACTCCACTTCTCTGAGCCTCTATTCCCTGACCTGTAAAATGGAGATAATTATAATACCAGTTGTTGTGGAAATTAAAAGGAAATACGTGTATGCAGCAAGATGCTGACATGCAGTAAATGAGTGTCACTGGTTATTTTATTTCTTTTTTTCCTTTGAGTTCTCTGGGAGATAGAGGGATGGATAAGGTCTACTTCCGCTCATAAAAGGACTTAGAGGGTAGTAGGAGAGAATGGTCTTGTGTTTAGCCCTTACTGTCTGCCAACCACTGTGAGATGTTTTCTGTTTATTTTTGCATTTAGTTTGTACAACACTGTTGGGGGGAGTTATGACCCCCATTTCACAGCTAGTAAAGTGCAAAGCTTGGTTTATCTTACTTTAGAGCCCACACTCAAATGCTAGACTACAGTGCTTATATGCAGCTATGCATGGTAGAGATCCAAGCATATTATTCTGAAAACATGTAAAATTAATTTCTTCATACTGATCAGAATGGCCATCATCAAACAGTCTATAAATAATAAATGCTGGAGAGGCTGTAGAGAAAAGGGAACCTTCCTACACTATTGTTGGGAATGTAAATTGGTGCAGCCACTATGGAAAACAGTATGTAAGCTCCTTTAAAAAAAAAAAAAAACTAAAAATAGAGTCACCATATGATCCACCAATCCCACCCCTGGGCATATACCTGGAAAAGATGAAAACTCTAATTCAAAAAGATACATATGCCCCAATGTTCATAACAGCACCATTTATAATAGCCAAGACATGGAAGCAACCTAAGCATCCATCAACAGATAAATGGATAAAGAAAATGTGATACGTGTTCACACACACACATATACACAACCATAAAAAAAGAATGAAATATTGCCATTTGCAACAACATGGATGGGCCTAGAGATTATCATTCTAAGAGAAGTAAGCCAGACAGAGAAAGGCAAATACTATATTACTTACATATGGAATCTAAAAAATAATACAAATGAACTTATTTACAAAATACAAACAGATTCATAGACAAAGAAAACAAAGTTATGGTTACCAAAGGGGAAAGAGAAGGGAAGGATGAATTAGGAGTATAGGTTTAACAGATACCCATTATTCCACATAAAATAAACAAGGGTTTACTGTACAGCTTAAGGAACTATATTCAACATCTTATAATACCTTATAATGGGAAAGAATCTGAAAAAGAGCATATATATATATATATATATATATATATATATATATATGATGTGACTTCCCTGGTGGCTCAGATGGTAAAGCGTCTGACTACAATGCAGGAGACCCAGGTTTGATCCCTGGGTTGGGAAGATCCTCTGGAGAAGGCAATGGCAACCCACTCCAGTACTATTGCCTGGAAAATTCCATGGACGGAGGAGCATGGTAGGCTACAGTCCATGGGGTCACAAAGAGTCGGACACGACTGAGTGAATATATATTCACTGTGTTGTACCCCTGAAACTAACACAATTTGTAAATCAACTATACTTCAATTTAAAAATAAATATAAATATTTAAAAGCAGAAATCCAGAAAAAAATGAAAATTAATTTCTTCGGGTTTCTTGGAGATAGCAGTCTTTGAGCCCCATCTTAAAGGAGATAAATGCAGAATATCATTCCATAGACACACAGGTGGTAACTGAGGACACCCCAGGCACAGGCGGCCCTGCTGGGCCCCAGCTCTGGCTGTGTCTGCAGTTCACTGTCTGCTCCTGGGCCGGCACAGAGCCTCTCTGAGTCCTGATTTCCTCGTGGCATTACAAGAATCTCCATCCCCAGGTGAATCAGGTCACCTACCCCAAGAATCACTCTGTAATCAATCATGTTTCCATCCAAGTCTCTCCCAGTATGAATGCAAACCAGCCAAGTGCTCAGGATGTGGGGAGCCCAATCAAGCAGGCATGGGGATACAGTGGGCTGAATAAGACCCCCCAAAATGCCCACCTCTTATCCCCAGAAATTGTGACTACATTACCCTACTAGGTAAAAGAGACTTTGCTGATGTGATTAAGTTAAGGACTTTGAGATAGAAAGATTATCTGGTGGATCAGGTGTAATCACAAGGGTTCTTATAAGACAGAGGCAGGACAGTCAGCAGTGCGAGAGAAGAGACCATACTTGAAAGATGGAGGAAGAGCCCTGAGCCCATTCAAAAACTCACTCAAAATAGTTACCTCAAGATGATGCTAGTTTTTTTTTTAATCACTGCCTTTGCCACTTCTCACCGACTGTGTAATATAGTCTCAACTGCAGGAGCAGGGAAACCTGGCTAGGAGAAGATAGTAGATGCTCCCCAAATTGCAGATTCTGGAAAAGTGCATTTGAGAATCGTAAGAACAAGTAGGGGAATGGATTGTAGCTTATGCTATGAGGAAAATTTAAAGATATAGAAGTCATTCTTTACCCCCTGAGTCACTGTTTTAATAATAAATAAACATTAAAGTACTTGAAGTCGGTTTTAATTTTTTTTTTTAATTTTTTTAAAGATGGGGGATTAGGCCATGAGACAGGGCATGCAGGGAGCCTCCAGAAGTTGGAAAAGGGAAGGAAACAGGTTCTTCCCTAGAGCCTCAGAGGGACAGGGCCCTGCTAATATCTTGATTAAGGCCCAGAGAAACCAGTTTGAGACTTCTGTCCTTCAGAAGTACTAGAGAATACAATAATAAGGAACTAATACGGGTGTCATCTCAGAATAGTCGAGTTTCCTGAATGAGGAGACGTGAATCAGCGGTGAAGAACTCAGAAGAACTCCTGTGTATGTGTGTTTACTTTGCTCCAAACAGTGTTCAAACCTCTGTTTCAAGATATCTCATCTAACCTCTGCATCAGCAAGTGTAGTAGAAACCATCACCCCTTTTGACAGCTGAGGGAACAGAGACCCTGGAAGGGCAAGCACAGAGACCCAGCAAGTATAGGTAGTTCAGTCACGTAAGTCAGTAGAGAAGCTGGAATTCAAACCCAAGCCGCACTCATCACTGCTTCTCCTGAAGTGGACCCGTGGGTTGGCTGTGGTTTGGGCACCGAGCAGAGGAAGTCTGAGAGTTTCAGACCTGGCAGGTGACTGCCAAATCCATTCAACGTGCATTTATTTGCATATCTTGCAAAAGTGCGGGGGAGACCAGGCTCCCTGGGAAGCTGAGACCCTGTGAAATACCATAGACCCACCCGAACGATTCTACAAAAACAACCAAGTTATGAAAGCCTGATTGTGCTGAACAAAGTGGAAAGGAAAAATAGAGAGTGGGGCTAGCAGGGTGGGCTTCAGAGGGAAAGAGGAGCCTTAATAGGGCCTTGAAGAAGGTGCAGGAGTTGGAAGAGGGCCACCTCAAGTCTGAAGAGAAGATGGGACACATACCACCCCATGGAGGTTATGCGACGGATCAAAAGCCCAATCCTGGGAAGACGGTCTTATGCAACTCCATCCAAAACACTCTGAAGACGCCAAATGCTAAAGGGATGAAAGAAAGGGATGGTTAGAAGATAGGAACAAACTATTCACAAAAGATGTTCCTTCTCATTAGTTATCAAAGGAATGAAAATTAAGACAAGATGCAAATGTTTGCCTACCAAATCAGCCCAGATTTGAGAAAATGATAACACCCGGTATTGCCAAAGGCGTGGTGAAACACTCTTTTTCATTGCTAGTCAGAGTGGAAATTAGTGCAGCCCTTCTGGAAAACAACCAATGTATCAAAAGGCACGGTATGTTTACATCCTTTGATCCTGCACCTTCTCTCTAGAGAGACTAACTTGGGGATTCTTAAACTGAGAAAATCTTTAGAGAAGATATGCTCACTACATCTGTGCTTATTCAATAAAGTCACAACCTAAATATTCAAAAGGAGAATGTTAACTATGAAATTGCTACCCAGTAAATATTATGGAGCTGCTAAAAATAGTGCTAGTAAAGAATGTGGATTTACTTGCATATTTTACATTGAATGAATAAGGCAGGATAAAAAGCTCCATGTATACCAGAACAGTCATGTAAGACCAAATTTTTTTTTATTATTATGGCAGGAAACACAGAGCATAAATTTACCTTCTTGACAATTTTTAAGGGTATAGTACAGCATTGCTAACTGTAAGTGTCTTGTTGTGCCACAGAGGTCTAGAATTTTTTCATCTTAACCATTATAACCCATCTATAACCCATTAAACAACAACACCCTATGTCTCCTACCCTCAAGGCCCTGGCAACACCTACTTGCAATTTCTTTGATTTGATTACTTGAGATACCTCAGAAAAGTGGAATCATTCAGTATTTGTCTTTTTGTAATTGGCTTATTTCATTAAGCCTAGCATCCAAGTTTTTATTAAACGATACAATAAAAAGGATTCAAATAAAATATGCCAAAATTTGTAGCTGACTTTGGGTGGCGGGTATAAATATGGTTTTTAAACATTCTTTTTACTTTTCCCTTTTTTCAAATTGTGTAGATGGGTATTTCTTGTCTAATACTCAAGTGACTCATTTCTTTTTTTTTTTTTAACTGAAGTATAATTGCTTTACGATGTTGTGCTAGTTTCTGCTGTACAGTCAAAGTGAATCATATATACACATATATACATATATGTACACATATATCCCCTTCCTCTTGAGCCCCCTCCCAGCCACCTAGGTCATCACAGGGTAGCGAGCTGAGCTCCCTGTGCTATGCAGCAGCTTCCCACCAGCTGTCTATTTCACACGTGGTAGGGTATTTATGTCAATGCTACTTCCTCAACTTGTCCCATCTGTGCTTTCTCCCTCTGTGCCCACATGTCCATTCTCTATGCGTCTCTATTCCTGCCCTGCAAATAGGTTCATCTGTACCATTTTTCTAGATTCCATATATATGCATTAATATTCAATATTTATTTTTCTCTTTCTGACTTACTTCACTCTGTGTGATGGCCATCCATCCATCCACATCACTACAAATGACCCAATTTTGTCCCTTTTTATGGCTGAGTAATATTCCATTGTGTATATGTACCACATCTTCCTTATCCATTCCTCTGTTGATGGACATCTAGGTTGCTTCCATGTCCTGGCTATTGCAAATAGTGGTGCTATGAACATTGGGATACGTGTAACTTTTTGCCTTGTGGTTTTCTCAGGGTGTATGTCCAGGAGTGAGATTGCTGGGTCATATGATAGCTCTATTTTTAGTTTTTAAAGGAACCTCCACACTGTTCTCCACGGTGGCTGTATCAACTTACATTCCCACAAACAGTGAAAGAGGGTTTCCTCTTCTCCACATCTCATTTCTTTCTAAGGGGGAGAGAGAAAACAAAAGTGGGCCCAACAGGCCTTGACAACAACATATTCTCAAGTTCGTCACATCCCGTAGAGGTGAAAACCTAGGACAAAGGAGACCACAGGCTTAAGAAGATGCCAATACGAGGCTAAGAGCATCCAAGCTTCTGCCCGACATCTTTTCCTCCCAGAAATGTCAGCTGCCTTCAGGGTAGGGCCTGAGAGCCAGGGGCATGGAGTCTACCACTCCCGGGTGTTGATTTGACACCGGGCCAGTTGGCACTCACCGCCCAAGACAACCTGTGAGTCATTCTGCCCTCTCCCAGGGAATGTTAAATAGCTGTCTGCTCTTGGCTCCCTCTAAACCCACCCAGCCAGACAGACCCTGGGGACTAAAAGAAGCCAAACTCCACCCACGGCGTGCCAGTTAAACTGAAGGACTGACACTGATTTTAAAAGAACCTGAGTGTGTGTGAACCAGGAATGAGGTGGAGGGGACAGAAATACATTCCACCCAGTACTACTTCCTGGGTCCACCTCTATATCAGAAGATCCTTGCGGGCCCAGATCTTTTTCGGTCTTGCACCTCCGCCCTCTAGCCCTGATTATAGGGTTGTCTGCTTTTGTAGAGATTTCATAAATATTCATTCATTGAATGAGCCAAGAACATCCTATGATTTAGGCAAATAGCTTCTTTGAGGTGTGGTTCATTCTTCTTGGGAAATCACTAAGAGACTGGAAAGTTTCACCACCAGGCAGAAGACTGGCAGGAAGGAGGCCTTAGGCAGTGGGGGTTTGAGGGGGTTGTGGAAAGGAGGCAAGCACATCATAGGGGATCCCTGCTTTCTTCCACCCTTCCCTGCTCCCACATTGCTGCCTCTGAGCGCCAGATTGCTTCCCAGCTTCGTGCCCTCTCCTGTCCCTGAGAAGCATGATAAAAGCTGAGGGGAAGCCTGAAACCCTTCTCCAAGCCTCTTCAGCTTGGCTGGATTATATTAAAAACACCTATTGGTACTGTCCCTGCAGCAGGATCAGCAGAACTGAGGGTGAGTCCCAGATCCACCACATATGAGCTGGGTGACCTTGGGTAAGTCACGTATCCAATGGGCCACAGACTCTTATCATCATTATGGAAGGCATACCTAATTTTTTAATATTCTTTTTTTTTTTTTTAGTTCTTGCAATTGTGACAACTGTTATTGAATTCCCACAGGACCCTATGATGAAGGGACTAGTCTTATCCCCATTTTATAGACAAAAGATGCCCAGATTCAGAGAAGTTTAGTAAATTTCCCAAAGCCTTCAGGTTAGTGAGTGGCAGAGCCGGGGTCTAATCAGGTCTGAGGACGTTACAACCTGCGTTCCGTCACCAGGCCAAGCTGCCTCCCATCCACGCCTACCTAGAGACGGGCTCATGGATGTGAAAGCGTGTTGTGAACTCCAGTGCATGGGATGACTGGCAGCTGGCTATGGTCACAGGACTAGGAGAGGGGAAGGGACTGGAAAATTACATGACCATTACCACACCTGCAGCTGTCCCTATGACTGCCTTCAATCTCTGGGTGTTTGGCCCTCTGGCAACCCATCCCTCCCAAGGTGGGCAGGAAGGAATTTTCCCTGCTCTAGAACCCAGAGCCATTTCACAACAAGGGCTGTGACCCATGGGCTCTCTGCGTCACACAATTGCTCTATCCATCAGCTGACAAGGTGACTGGAGTGCCTACCCTATGCTCAGCGCTGTGCCAAGCCCTCTACCCCCACTGGTGGGGCCAGGGGAGGTGGGTCTTGGCCCCATGAAAGCAGCCTGATTCCAGGGCCCTAGAGAAAGAGAGTCTGACTAGAGAAAAGCCTCTTTCAGGTGTCACTGGAGTTAAGGAAGTGCAGGTGACAAGCCTCATGCCACACTGGCTGCTGACTGACTCAACTGCACAACTTCTCAGCGAGGCTGGGTGGCTCAGTGATCAGCCTCGTAGGCTCCAGAATCAGACAGACCTGCCTTGGAACCTGATGCTGCTTCTTCCTTGTTGGGTGACTTGAATCACTTCAACTCTCTGATTCTCAGTTGCCACATCAGTAAAATGTGGTTAATGTGACCCACTCTGGGGATTTCTGTGAGAGGTGGAGAGGCAATGCGCTCGTGGGCTTCAGCCCAGTGCCTGGCACCATATTTGTGTGTGTGTGTGTGTGTGTGTGTGTGTGTGTGTGTGTGTGTGTGTGTTGACTCACTAGAAAAAACCCTGATGCTGGGAAAGATTGAAGGCAGGAGGAGAAGGGGGCGACAGAGGATGAGATGGTTGGATGGCATCACTGACTTGATGGACATGAGTTTGAGTAAGCTCCGGGAGTTGGTGATGGACAGGGAGGCCTGGCACACTGCAATCCAAGGGGTCACAAAGAGTTGGACACGACTGAGCAACTGAACTGACTGACTGACTGATGTGTGTGTGTGTGTATGTGTGTGTGTGAGCATGCTCAGTCACTCAGCTGTATCTGACTCTTTGCAACCCCATGGACTATAACTCACCAGGCTCCTCTGCCTGTGGAATTTTCCAGGGAAGAATACTGGAGTGGGTTGCCACTTCCTATTCCAGGGGATCTTCCCGACCCAGGGATTGAACCCATGGCTCTTGTGTCTCCAGCTCTACAGGTGGATTCTTTACCATTGAGCCACTCACCAAATGTACCTGTGTGTGGCCAGAGCTATAGCAGGAGAGACTAGTGGGAGGTCAATAGGATGAATAACAAAAGCCTTGCTTTTGAGGATTATACATTCAGCAGCAGAGGCAGAAAAACACAGAGCTACACTATAACGTGGCAAAAGGGTGGAGTAGAAGGACGTGACTCTTCTCCGGCAAGAACTCCAAAATCACAACTCGCTGCTGAACAACCATCGACAGGAGAATGTTGGATCCCACCAAAGAAAGATACCCTCTGTCCAAGAGCAAAGGAGAAGGCCCAAAAAGACTGTTGGAGGGGCAAAATCACATTTAGAATCAAACCCTATACCCGCCAGAGACGCCCAGAGGGCTCAAACAAACCTTGTGTGCACCAAGACCCAGAGACCCCACAGAGACTGAGTCAAAACTGTGTTTAAGTGTTTCCTGTGGAGGTGTGGGTCAGTAGTGGGCTGCTGCTGGGGCAGGGGCTCTGGGTGCAGTAGAATTGGATATGGCACAAGCCCTCTTGGAGGAGGTCACCATTAACTCCACAATAGAGCCACCAGAACTTAAAAAGGACTGGGGAAACAGACTCTTGGAGGGCACAAACAAAAGCTTGTGTGCACCAGGACCCAAGAGACCTGTAGCAGTGACCCCACAAGAGACTGACCCAGACTTGCCTGTGTGTGTCCAGGAGTGTCTGGTGGAGACGTGGATTGGGCTCAGGTCAAACAACAGGGAGGGAACACAGCTCTGCTCATCAACAGAAAATTGGATTAAAGGTTTACTGAGCATGGCCCTGCCCATCAGAACAAGACCCAGTTTCCCCCTCAGTCAGTCTCTCCCATCAGGAAGCTTCCATAAGCCTCTTATCCTTCTCCATCAGAGGGCAGACAGAATGAAAACCACAATCACAGAAAACAAACCAATCTGATCACATGGACCACAGCCTTGTCTAACTTAATGAAACGATGAACCACACCATGTAGGGCCACCCAAGATGGACAGGTCATGGTGGAGAGTTCTGACAAAACATGGTCCACTGGAGAAGGGAATGGCAAACCACTTTAGTATTCTTGCCTTGAGAACCCCATGAACAGTATGAAAGGCAAAATGATAGGATACTGAAAGAGGAACTCCCCAGGTCAGTAGGTGCCCAATATGCTACTGGAAATCAGTGGAAAAATAACTCCAGAAAGAATGAAGAGATGGAGCCAAAGCAAAAACAACACCCAGTCGTGGATGTGACTGGTGATGGAAGTAAAGTCCAATGCTGTAAAGAATAATATTGCATAGGAACCTGGAATGTTAGATCCATGAATCAAGGTAAATTGGAAGTAGTCAAACAGGAGATGGCAAGAGTGAACATCGACATTTTAGAAATCAGTGAAATAAAATGGACTGGAATGGATGAATTTAACTCAGATGACCATTATATCTACCATTGTGGGCAAGAATCCCTTAGAAGAAATGGAGTAGCCATCATAGTCAACAAAAGAGTCTGAAATGCAGTACTTGGATGCAATCTCAAAAACGACAGAATGATATCTGTTCATTTCCAAGGCAAACCATTCAATATCACAGTAATCCAAGTCTATGCCCCAACCAGTAATGCTGAAGAAGCTGAAGTTGAACGGTTCTATGAAGACCTACAAGACTTTCCAAAACTAGCACCCAAAAAAGATGTCCTTTTCATTATAGGGGACTGGAATGCAAAAGTAGGAAGTCAAGAGATACCTGGAGTAACAGGCAAATTTGTCCTTGGAGTACAAAACGAAGCAGGTCAAAGGCTAATAGAGTTTTGTCAAGAGAATGCACTGGTCATAGCAAACACCCTCTTCCAACAACACAAGACTCTACACATGGACATTACCAGATGGTCAACACCAAAATCAGATTGATTATATTCTTTGCAGCCAAAGATGGAGAAGCTCTTTACAGTCAGCAAAAATAAGACCGGGAGTTGACTGTGGCTCAGATCATGAACTTTTTATTACCAAATTCAGACTTAAATTGAAGAAAGTAGGGAAAACCACTAGACCATTCAGATATGACTTAAATCCCTTACAATTATACAGTGGAAGTGACAAATAGATTCAAGGGATTAGATCTGATAGATAGAGTGCCTGAAGAACTGTGGATGGAAGTTCATGAAATTGTACAGGAGGCAGTGATCAAGACGATCCCCAAGAAAAAGAAATGCAAAAAAGCATAATGCTTGTCTGAGGAGGCCTTACAAATAGCTGAGAAAAGAAGAGACGCTAAAGGCAAAGGAGAAAAGGAAAGATATACCCATTTGAAGGCAGAGTTCCAATGAATAGCAAGGAGAGATAAGACAGCCTTCCTCAGTGATCAATGCAAAGAAATAGAGGAAAACAATAGAATGGGAAAGACTAGAGATCTCCCAGAAAATGAGAAATAACTAAGGAACATTTCATGCAAAGATGGGCACAATAAAGGACAGAAATTGTATGGACCTAACAGAAGCAGAAGATATTAAGAAGAGGTGGCAAGAATACACAGAAGAATTATACAGAAAAGATATTCATGACCCAGATAACTACGATGGTGTGATCACTCCCCTAGAACCAGACATCCTGTAATGTGAAATCAAGAGGGCCGTCACTAGAAACAAAGCTAGTGGAGGTGATGGAATTCCAGTTCAGTTCAGTTCAGTTGCTCAGTCGAGTCCGACTCTTTGCAACCCCATGAATTGCAGCACGCCAGGCCTCCCTGTCCATCACCAACTCCCAGAGTTCACTCAAACTTGTGTCCATCGAGTCAGTGATGCCATCCAGCCATCTCATCCTCTGTCGTCCCCTTCTCCTCCTGCCCCCAATCCCTCCCAGCATCAGAGTCTTTTCCAATGAGTCAACTCTTCACATGAGGTGACCAAAGTATTGGAGTTTTAGCTTTAGCATCAGTCCTTCCAATGAACACCCAGGACTGATCACCTTTAGAATGGACTGGTTGGATCTCCTTGCAGTCCGAGGGACTCTCAAGAGTCTTCTCCAACACCATAGTTCAAAAGCATCAATTCTTTGGCGCTCAGCTTTCTTCAAAGTTCAACTCTCACATCCATGTATGACCACTGGAAAAACCACAGCCTTGGCTAAACGGAACTTTGTTGGCCAAGTAATGTCTATGCTTTTGAATATGCCATCTAGGTTGGTCATAACTTTCCTTCCAAGGAGTAAGCGTCTTTTAATTTCATGGCTGCAATCACCATCTGCAGTGATTTTGGAATTCCAGTTAAGCTATTTCAAATCCTAAAAGATGATTCTGTGAAAGTGCTGCTCTCAATATGCCAGCCAATTTGGAAACCTCAGCAGCGGCTGTAGGACTGGAAAAGATCAGTTTTCATTTCAATCCCAAAGAAAGGCAATGCCAAAGAATGTTCAAACTAATAAGTAGTATGCTGGACAAAACCGACATCTTTGGAAAGTCTTACACTCAGGGGAAATGGGGTGAACAGTGGTCAGAGAAAGCTCCTTGGAGGAGATGATGTCTACGCTGAGTCTGAAGATGGGACTGGGTATTGGTCTGATAAAAGGGTGAAGGAGACAGCTCAGATAGAACAGCATGTGCCAGGGCCCAGAGGTGAGCGAGAGAAAGAACGCGTGATTTATCTGAAAAACTGCCAGAATAGGCCAGATTACAACCCAGGTCTGTGGTCTGAAACCTGAATTTACCTACAGTTTTGTTCTGTCTTCCTCAAAAGGATGAGAAGGAGTGAGAAAGAGTGGACAACGACCACTGAGATCCCTCCTAAACCTGAGGCTATGGTTTCATGATGGTGTGAACCAACCTTTGTCCAAAAATCGAAGTAAGATACTTCTCCATCATTCTTAAAAAAACCCACAAGTGGAGATCCTCACAGTCCACACTCCAGTCTTTACATCATGAGTGTTGTGTGATGCCTCTGGACACATGTGCCCATACACCAAATTCAGATCCCCCTCCACAGTGCTGGGCGTTCCAGCCCCACCCCCTCAGCGACCTCGCCCATCAATTTTCAACAGAGAAATGTCTGGGGCCGAGACTCAAGTCCAGCAGACGTGTCTGAGTATGTCATTTTTCCCCACCTGTTGAGGATCCGGAGGAGGGGGCTAGTGATCCAGCCTTCCTGTGGGGTCTCGGGGAGAAAGTGGCCTCCTGGCCTCTCGTCACGGTGGCCTTTCCCGTTTGGCCCATTCTTACTGCTGTTCAGCCTCCGCTCAGCACAGGGCATGGGCTCCTCGGCCCTTCTGCAGGCAGGTCTGGCCCCGCCTGGGCATGATCGCCGAGACTCCATGAGGGTCAGCTACTGCTCTGGTCCGCATACTAGCTCTTTCAGTATTACAACTCTATCATTTTTCCATTTTAAAGATGAGGACTGAAACCCTTATAGTTAAAAAGCACCTTACAGGGACCTCCCGGGTCATCCAGGGGTTAAGAATCCACCTGCCAATGCAGGAGATACAGGTCTGATCCCTGATCCAGAAAGATCCCACATGCCTTGGGGCAACTAAGTCCGAGCACCACAACTATTGAGCCTTGCTCCAGAGCCTGGGAGCTGCTATTATTAAGCACATGTGCCATAGCTACTGAAGCCCATGCACTCTAGAGCCCGGACTCTGCAGCAAGAGAAGCCCGCACACCGCAACAAAGGCACCGTGCAGCCAGCAATAAATAAATGAATAAAAATTTTAACAAATGCCGATGAAAAAGAGGAGAGTTAAGGGCAGCAGAGGTTTTGGGTGTAACTGTCCTTTCAACTTGAGGGAAGCTAAAGCCCTTCCTCACTTGATAATAATTCATGAATAACTGGGGAAATTTCACTCTGGGGCTCCCCTACCTATGCAGGGGTTCTGAAGAGTTTTCAGATCCCCTGACAGTTTAGGGAGACTTTCTACATGCAATTAGTGTGTCCATCGCTCTTAAATTCTCAAGAGCCTCTGTGACCTAAAAGAGGCTAAAATCCACAACTTTATCTTCAAATTGTTGGCTTGGAGAAATGATTTCAATAAACCTGCTTACATGCTGATAACTTTTTTTTATTAATAATAGCATTATAACACAATCAAAAGAAAAACCTAGAAAGTCATGCTAGCCAAGATTAACGTTTTTACTTTCTTCTTTTGTTCATTTCTACTCTCTAACTGCTCTACAGTGAACGTGTATTATTTTGGCAATAATAAAATGTTATTATGAATACATTTTTATTATAACTATAAATAGGTCTATAGATAGGTGCGTAGAAGACTGGAAGGAATCACACCCAAAATACTAACAGCATTTCTGCATGAGCACTAGGATTGTGGATTTTTACACTGTCTTCTTTGGGCTTCTCAGGAGTTTCTGAGTTTTCTTTGTTATTTTTGGAAGAGGGAGAAGTTATTATGAAACAGTAAGAAATGACTTCACTCCTGTTGATCAGTTTCAAGATATTTTTATTCTATCCCCACTACTGGCACAACTCCCCCCCCCCCCCCACCGCAGCCTCTTACAGCCTCTCTCACCCCATCTGGCCCCACACTCATTCCCTTGTTTGAGGAAAGGGGGGACCGAGACAGGGGGCCTCGCCCAGACATGCTGGGTCTGACTTTCTTTAAGGGCCCAGCCTCAGAGTCACCTGATGTTCAGCCTCAGTCGTGACCCACTCTTTGCGACCCCATGGACTGCAGCACACCAGGCTTCCCTGTGAAGGACAGGGAGTTATGTCTGCTATCTCTCGACTCATGCCCATCGAGTCGGTGATGCCATCCAACCATCTCCTTCTCTTTTGCCCCCTTCTCCTCCCACCCTCAACCTTTCTCAGCATCAAGGTCTTTTCCCATGAGTCAGTTCTTCACATCAGGTGGCCAAAGTATTGGAGATTCAGCTTCAGCATCAGTCCTTCCAATGAACATTCAGGGTTGATTTCCTTTAGGATGGACTGGTTTGAGCTCCTTGCTGTCCAAGGGACTCTCAGGAGTCTTCTCCAGTCATTTGGGAAAGTCTTAAACACACATTTCACTTCCCTGGTAGCTTAGTTGGTAAAGAATCTGCCTGCAATGCAGAAGACCCCGGTTCGATTCCTGGGTCAGGAAGATCCCCTGGAGAAGGGAAAGGCTACCCACTCCAGTATTCTTGAGCTTCCCTGTGTCTCAGCTGGTCAAGAATCTGCCCGCAATGAGGGAGACCTGGGTTCAGTCCCTGGGTGGGGAAGATCCCCTGAAAAACGGAAAGGCTACCCACTCCAGTACTCTTGCCTGGACAATCCCATGGACGGAAGAGCCTGGTAGGCTGCAGTCCATGGGGTCACTAAGAGTCGAACACGACTGAGCCACTTCATTTCACTTCACTTTTGTGTTTCACCTGGCGGCAGTAGCAAGGTCCGAGGGCCTCTCCTGGAAGCCGGCGTGGGGGCGGGGCTCACCGGAGCGCGTGGTGGGGGTGGTGCACCGGGAGCGCGCCAGGGGCGGGGCGAACCCGGGTGGGTGGTCTTGGGTCGGGTCAGGCGGGGGTGGCGGCGGGGGGGTGGTCCCAGTTGTGCTCTTGGGGGTCACCATTGCGGCTGGGAAGTTGGAGAAGGCAATGGCAACCCACTCCAGTACTCTTGCCTGGAAAATCCCATGGACGGAGGAGCCTGGTAGGCTGCAGTCCATGAGGTCGCTAAGAGTCGGACACGACTGAGCGACTTCACTTCACTTCACTTAAACACACGCTTCAGTTTCCTCTCTCTTCCACTGCTGCTGTCTCTCTCAGAGGAAAGCTTTGAAAAGTGATCTAAGAGTTAGGCCAAGTGAGGCTCAGGAACAGTGGAGGGAGGAGGTCTTCCCAGATTCAGGGATGTTTCTAGAACAAGTGAAGCAGGGCAAAGATTGGGAGGTTGGGGGTCAGTCTGCCTGAGCCCCAATTCCAGCTCCACTATTTACCCCAGGCTGGTCCTTAACCTCTCAAAACCTGTTTCCTCATCTGCAAAGTGGTGTTAATAATGGAACCAAGAAGGAGGTTGTGCAATACAAGGACATGTTAATAAAACATCACCCAAACAATGAAAGAGTATACGCGGCTCCTTCCCACAAGAAAAGCATCAAAACCCACATGATTTCACAGCAGGCTGAGCAAGTAGCCTCTACACACCACAGCCTCATGGTTGAATGTTTTGGATGGTAAACAAAAACACGAGACGCCTTTGCCAGGACTGATCTTGTACCACGAGCATTTGGAATTATGTAAGGTTTTAGTGAAAATGTTCCCACCTAAAGCAAATTCATCCTGAATCTCAAGGGGATTGTCAAATTCCAATGAGATACTTTATGTTCAGCACCTAGGTCAATGAAAGTGAAAATGAAAGTTGCTCAGTCATGTCTGACTCTTTGTGACCCCATGGACTATACAGGAATTCTCCAGGCCAGAACACTGGAGTGGGTAGCCTTTCCCTTCTCCAGGGAATCTTCCCAACCCAGGGAGCGAAACCCAGGTCTCCCGCATTGCGGGCGGATTCTTTACCAGCTGAGCCACAAGGAAAGCCCAGGTCAATGCCTGGCATGAAAAGAGGCTCCATGTACAAATTTCAGTTTCTAAAAGTGGCTTGACCTCCCACACCCTGGGCCCTGGAAGCCACCCTGAGACCCCATCCCCACCGCTGGCCCCAGCTTCCAGGAAGGGGAAGAGGCTGCAGTTACTCTCCCAGCTGGCACCACCATCTGATTCTCACTCCAGAAATAGAATGTAAACGGGGGTCGAGACTCGGTAAAAATCCTGGAACTCCTCTTGGGCTGGGAAGCAGTGTCCCAGGAATGAGTGGAAAGGGGGACAGGGTCACCTGCTGTGTGCCCCTGAGTTGCGATTCCTCCCTGGGACACTCCTCTTCCTCCTCCTCGTTTAGAGGTTCCAACCTATCTCTCACTTACACGCCACCTCCTCCAGGAAGCCATCCTTGCCCACCCCCTCGGCAGTCTGGGTTAGGACCTCCTCTGGCTCCCTCGCCATGCTCGCCCCATCACAGGACTTGGCACAACCAGTTGCCATCGCCTGTTTGCTTGCTCAGCCCTCACTCACCGCACATCTCCCAGCAAAGTACACCACAAGCCGGGAGGAGGGCAGGGGATGTGTTTCATTGTGTGGGGCCAGCTAGCCAGGGCTCAGTAATCTGGTACATTAGTAAGTGCCTGATTCTTGTGGTTCGTCGTGGTTTAGTAGCCAAGTCGTGTCTGACTCCTGAACCCCATGGACTATAGCTCGCCCAGCTCCTCTGTCCATCGGATTAACCCAGTAAGAATACTGGAGAGGGATGCCATTTCCTTCTCCAGGGGATCTTCCCAACCCAGGGATTGAACCTGAGTCTCCTGCATTGCAGGCAGATTCTTCACCAATTGAGCCACAGAGCCTGATTCTTAGCACAACAATTTATAGAGGAGAGGTTACTAGTCTGGGCTATGGGTCTAGAGAAACCTAGTCCAATCCCAGCTTCAGTCCCTGGCTTGGTACATGGATAAGTCATTTCCTCCTTGGGCTTTGTATCCTCACAGATAAAAGGGGAATAATTTGGGATCAACAACAGAAAATCAACCACACTGTTGGAAACTTAGCACTTTCACTTAAGTATATTTTTAGAATTCAGACATTTTTTCTGAGCATCAAGTGGCTAGATTGTGAAAGCTTTGTAATAATTTGCAGCTGAAACTCATGACACATTTTCATCCACTGAAGACTCATGGGAATGTATCAACCAGTGTAGTAAGTAATTCTTGTTTTGTAAACTGGAGTCTGTCATCTTGCAGTATTACCAATGCTGTTGTAAATTGAATTTAAAGTGGCATTTTAAAAAAAAACCCTCCTGGTAAACAATTTTTATCTGTTTGTCTATCTTACTATAGATTATGCACAAGTAACATCTAAATAAGATTGCCCTTTTAACCATTAAAAAAAATAAAAAATAAAAGGATAAGAATAGTAATGACTCCCACAGCACAGTTTAGGGTTAAATGCAGCAGGCGCTGGAAGGGATTAGCTCAGAGCCCACTGTACACAGCGAGCACTCGGTAAATGCCCTTACACTCCTGTTTCCTCAGCCCCCCAGAATGGTAGCTGGAAGCCTCCACCACCTGGGGAGGTGGAGTGGGGACCAGGAAGGATGCAGCCCAGAGGAGGACCAAGGGGGCCATGCTTCCCGACTTGGATTCATGGCCTCTTCAGAGAAGAGGGGTGAGGCTCACCCCTCCCAGGCCGCAGAGACTGGGGCTCCCTCTCTCCTTCCAAAAATTAGCCAACTGCATCCAGTGAAACTCGGGTGGGTGAGTCAGAGACCAGGCGGGCCACCTCAAGGTCTGCTCCCGGGGCCCGGCTCAAGGCGTGGGCCCTCTGCACACACGCACACCCCTCAGGGACCCCAAAGCCAGAGCACCCCTTTCTGCCCCTCAGAACAGCCAACAAAGCCACCTCCCCCACCCTCTCTTCTCTGGCCTTTTATCCCCCCTTGTCTGGCCTGTTGTTTTCTCAGCAGAGGTGAAACGTGAGAGCTGTCATTAGAAATTTCCACGGATTGTCTAGCAGCTGACACGGTAATGCAGTGAGAGAAGGGGGCTGTGCTTGCTCGGGGCACAAACACACATTTGGCTTTTCATCAATCCCTTTCCCCCTGCCCCCCGCCCTCCCCCTGGGACAGCGGGCCAGATGTGTTCACACCTAAATCACAATAGTTGTTTCTGGAAACAGTCTGGGAGAGTCTGCCTAGAGCAACAGTTCTCAAAATGTTGACTGTGGACTCCTCGGGGGTCCCCGAGACCCTTGGAGGGGTCTACAAGGTCAAAACTAGTTTCATAGTAGTTCTCAGATGTTATTTGTCTTTTTCATTCTCATTCTCGGACAAAACTCATTCTCTGGGATTTTCCAGAAGCTACATGACATGTGATAACACAACAGATTGAATGCAACTGTGGAATCAAGAATCCGTCTGTCGTCTGTTAAATCAGACATAGAAGAGATCTGCAAAAATCTAAAAACAAGCCACTCTTCTCACTAATTTTTTTAATTTGGAAACATTTGCTACTTTTTATGAAAATGTTTTAATGTTAGCATATAGTGAGTTTATTACCCTTACTTTAAATTGGGTTTGGCAACCTCCTTGAAGCTGAGCAAACTCCAGGAGACAGTGAAGGACAGGGGAGCCTGGTGTGCTGCAGCCCATGGGGTCGCAGAGTCGGCCAGGACGTAGCAACTGAACAACAGCTATAATACTGACATCGGAGCCAGGTAAATTAGCAACGGATATAACCCCTAAAATTCCTCAATCATTTTTAAGAGTGTAAACTGATCCTGAGACGATGAAGTTTGAGAACGGCTCCCCTAACCATTCCCCCACCTCACCCCCACCCCCGCTCACACAAACACATGCATGCGCGCGCGCGCACACACACACACACACACACACACGCCACCACCGGCTTGCTGATGAGGATAAAGGACTTGTCAGCCCCGAAGGGTTTTGATGGAACTGCTCCCACAGAGGAAGTCAGGGTGGGGTGGGGGTAGGGGGTGGTCACAGCCCTTCTTGATGGGCTGCTGCGGGAGATGTGAATCAGCCTTCCCATGCGAGGGCTATTCTTTTCTTTTTATTTAATCAATTTATTACGTATTTATTTTTGGCTGCACTGGGTTTTCTTCACTGTGGGCAGGCTTTTCTCTAGTTGTGGCAAGTGGGGGCTGCTCTCTAGTTTCAGTGCTTGGCTCCTCATTGCAGTGGCTTCCCTGGTGGCTCAGCTGGTTCAGAATCTGCCTGCAAGGCTGGAGACCTGGGTTCGACCCCCGTGTTAGGAAGATCCCCTGGAGAAGGGAAAGGCTACCCACTCCAGTATTCTGGCCTGGAGAATTCCATGGACGAGTCCAGAGTTAGACAACGACTGAGCGACTTTCACTGTCTCTTGTTGTGGGGCACGGGCTCTAGCCATGTGGGCTCCGTAATTTCAGCTTATGGGCTCTAGGGCACAAGCTCGATAGTTGTGGCACACAGTTGCTCCAAGGCTTGTGGCGTCTTCCTGAACCAGGGATTGAGCCCAGGTCCCCTGCATTGGCAGGCAGATTCTTAACCACTGGGCCACCAGGGAAGTCCCTATTTTTTCCTTTTTAAATAACATTTACTTTGCTATTTCAAAAAACAGAAATCAGTATATACTCAGGGTAGAAGACACGGAAAAACACAAAAGGGACCTGCAGTGATTCCACCACCCACAGAACACGCATATGTCACAGTTTGGTGTTTGTTCTAATATTTGGGGAACTGAGTCTTTACAGAATTGTGACCCCGACATTACAGCAGTGGGCACCGTGAGATGGCCTTCTCCTTCAGCCCAACCCAGGAAGCCCCTCCTGAGATTTTCCAAAGTAATATTCAACACTCTCTGATGGACTGGGCAGTGGGTAACTGACCACTTGGTGAGACTTCCAGAACACTCACAGAGTCAACTAGCTCTGTGATCACATCTTCCCCCAAAGCCTCCTGGGCCCCCAATTCATGCCTGAAAGCTCACCGTCTGAGTGACATTCCTTGAACTCAGGGCTTTGCTCCCTCATGGACCTTCTAGAGTTATTTTACAATCTTTCGGCTTGAAACCCTCTAGGTTTCCCAGTGTCTACAAGTTGAAGACCCAACACATTTGCATGAGTTAATAATAATAGCTGCCAATCACCATGTTCTTATTAAGAACCAGGCATCGTGCTCAGTCAGTTTAGTCACTCAGTTGTGTCCAACTCTTTTCGATCCCATGGACTTCAGCATGCCAGGCTCCCCTGTCTATCACCAACTCCTGGAGCTTGCTCAAACTCATGTCCATCGAGTCGGTGATGCCATCCAACCATCTCATCCTCTGTCGTCCCCTTCTTCTCCTGCCTTCAATCTTTCTCAGCATCAGGATCTTTTCCAATGAGTCAGTTCTTCATATCAGGTGGCCAAAGAATTGGAGCTTCAGCTTCAGTGTCAGTCTTTCCAATGAATAACAAAACACAGTCCACTGGAGAAGGGAATGGCAAACCACTTCAGTATTCTTGCCTTGAGGACCCCACGAACAGCACGAAAAGGGCATTGTGCTAGGTGTGTTTCATAACTCATTCCGTCTCACGACCTACCCTAAGATGGGCATTATTGCATCATTTTACACACGATGAAAACAAGGCTTGGAGAGCCTAACTAACTTGCCCAAGCTCCAGAGCCCATAGGGGCAGTTTGAACCCTCTTCTGATGACACCAAAGCCTGTGTTCCTATTAATAGGTGCACAGATGTCCTGTACAGATGACTACCTGTTTCTTTAGCCTCTTCTCCCAGGAATGTCAAGAGCACAGCCTTTGGACATAAATAATTCCAACCCTGACTTCATCTTAAAATAGCTGTGTGATTTAGGGGAAGTCACTCAACCTCTCTGAGCCTCAGTTACTTCATCAGCAAAATTGGAGGGATAATAATACTGATCTCATAGAATTGTTGTAAGAACTCAGTAATATAAAGTGTGTTAAACCCTTAGCACTGAACCTGCCATTGGTAAATGTTCAGTTAAAAAAAAAAAAGCATCATTGACCTAATCACACCAAACCTTGTGGGTTCCTAAACACCCTGAGCTCTTTAAAGCCACTCTGCTTCATGCACACTGTTCCCTTCACCTGGAATGTCCTTTGCTCCTTCACTTTCAACTCCTATTCATCCTTCAAGACCCTATTCAGGCTCCATCTATTCTTCAAAGTCTTTCCTACCTTCCTTTCCTTACCCACTACCTCACCAAGCACTGCTTCCTCTGACATCTACAACTGGGATCCCAAAGCAACTGGTCTCAGAACCCCAGGCCTCATGAGCAAACTGTGCGTGTTCAGGCCCCACCTCCCACCAGCTGAATCAGCACTCCCAGGGCGGGACCTGGAAACCGTCTTGTGATAAGCTTCCCTATTGTTAAGAGGAGGCAGCATGTACACCCTCCCTGCCTGCAGCACATCGTCCTCTCCTTATTTGTTTCTAGGACACTCGGCATGGTCTCCAACAGAAGGTGGGGAAGGCCTTGAGGGCCAGAAGGGGCCTCCGTGATCCCCAACCTGCCCTGCACATTTGGTGGCCACTTACTCTCTGGCATTCTAAGCACTTTATTTCTGTTATCTCATTTAACCCTTACATTACCCTAGGTAAAAAACCCACCTGCCAATGCAGGAGACCCAAGAGACGCGGATTCAATTTCTGGGTCAGGAAGATCCCCTGGAGGAGAAAATGGCAATGCACTCCAGTATTCTTGCCTGGAAAATTCCATGGACAGAGAAGCCTGGCGGGCTGCGGTCCATGGGGTCGCAAAGAGTCAGACACGACTGAGCATGCATGTAGGTACAGAACAGGAACCCTGGGAAACGGGTATTGTTATCAGGGTAGGCTCTGTGGATTGATCTGCCTGACCTCCTATCCTTATGGGGAGCCATGAAAACAGGCCCAGAAGGCGTCCAACTACAAGGAGTATAATTGCCTAAGGACCCCAGCAGCGGTGCTTTGTAACCTATCCCCATGGAATGATGCCACGAATGACTGACTGTAATGGAGATGCTAAGACAGACTCCTTCCTTGGAGACGTGGACTGCTTTGTAGACCAAGGTTGGTTCAGGGATTCTCAGACTGAGTTGCTGAAACTTCCTCAAATGCTTCCACCCAACCTTCTCTCCATCTCCCCTTCACTGAGTCAACTTGCTTTGCAACCTGACAACTCTTCCTCACTCGGCCCTTTACCTACTACTTTATTTTCTGTACTCTACTCAGGCAGTTCTCCTAATATTCTGTCTTGGCCTCTGCTTCTCAGAAGACCCAGATGATCTCACCTTTTGTGAAAAGATTGGAAAGTTAAAAACTACATTTCCCAGACTCCCTTGCACCTAGGGTTCTAGCTATAAATTAGATTCTGCCAGTTAGTTGCTCTAGTGAGAGATTTGAAGAGAGGCAGGGCCCCCTTTTCCTCTGCTTTTAATTATTTCTGCTGGCCAATGAGGTTTGGGAAAATATGAGGCTTTTCTGCAATAAATTCCTGTGCCTCTTAAACATAGGTGCCAGGAGGCAACTGTAATGGTGGCTTCAAGCTCTGCCTTCCTGTTCTGTGATTGGCAGTGAGGGGGGTATGTCTTGAACGCAGTCTCAGATGCTACAGCCCCCCTGGTGGGTCACTTCTGGACACAGCTCCCAGAGGCCCATCCTAGAGCTTTCTCCTTCAGCCCTTCCACCAATTCTATAAGCCCCTACTTCCCTGAGTTAAATCCCTCTTGTTCAATGTACCTTGAGTGGCTTCTGTTCCCTACACTATCACGAACATAATTATTATTCTCTTTTTATAGATGAGAAAACTGAGCCTCAGGTGATTAGGAAACCTACCAGGGTGGCAGAGTGGAAACATGGCGGTCAGCTTCCCAGCCAGTGCCTGTAGCCACTGCCCAGGCTCTCTGGAAGTGCCTGCACCCTTCTCAGCATTCCTTACACCCTGGGAACACCCTCAATAATTGGGTTGGAGGAAAACGTATTTCCTACCTTATAAACATATCATATATTGTATTTTTAAAAACTTATTTGGCTGTGCTGGGTCTTAGTTGGGGCATGCAAGATCTAATTCCCCAACCAGAGATTGAACCCAGAGCCCCCTTGCATGGAGCGTAGAGTCTTAAACATTGGACCACCAGGAAAGTCCCTCTACTTTGTATTTTTAATACAATTAATTTTTACCCAATTCATTCCATTAAAGACTTCCGGTGGGTTTTCCCTCTGTGGAAAATCTTTCATAATGCAAATTGAATTTTGTGATGTTCTTAAGAACTGTTCTAAAATATAGGGTGGAAACAGAAAACTCAGCAAAATACTTTCAAATATTTTGAAAATATTCAAAAATATTTGAAACTCAGCAAAACTTTTCAAACTAGAAAGCTGTTTGGCTTTTTTTTTTTTTTTCTTACTCTAAAAGCAGTGGATATTCATTGTATTAACAGGCAAACACACAAATAAAAAAGACAAATTATCAAAAATTCTACTTCCTGGGTGCGGGGGTGGCGGGGAACACTATTAAATAACATTGTGTGACATGGCCTCTGTACTGAGAGGAAAACTCAGATTCCTCACCGCACCCTGTGGAGCCAGCACAGCCTAGGCCTCTTACGTCTCTGCCCCACTCCCACCTCCCCCGCCCACTCTGCTCAGGCTCTTAGATGTTCCTCCTATGAGGTGGGCACACGCTGACCACAGGGCCTTTGCACTTGCTGTCTCCTTTGCCTGGAATGCTCTTCCCCTCTTATCCCTCGGCTGGCACCCTTGTGTCCTCCAGGATTTTACTTGACAACCACTTTCTCATTGTCATCTCCTTCTTTTAATATGTTACTTCCCACCTCACCTACTCTTCCTTGCTTTGTTTTTTCCCCTTAACACCAACACTGTGTAACGCGTGCTGTTTTACTCCCTTGCTTGGCATTGTCTGTCTCTCTTACTAGAGTGAGAGGGCAGGGATCTTTGTCTGTTCTATTCAGTGCCATGCCTAATAGTATCCTAGTCACACAAAGGCACTCAATAAACATTTACTGAATGAATTCATTCATCCCAAGAAAAGGGTCGTACTTACCATTCTTTTAAAGCTTTTTGTCATAACAGTTTGGAGTAAGACATCTGACTATTTGTAAGCAGCTGCCCTGAACACGCAGCATCTGTGGTCTCCACACACAGTGGGCTGTTTCAAGTGTTCACCCGGAGCTGTGACCTGTATATGGAGCCATACCGGTGGGATTGTGTTCAGATGTTTCCCAGATTCCTCCTACTCAAGATCTGAATCAGCCCCTAATCTTGGGGAGCACGGTGTTTTACAAGGAATCTGCCTGCCAAAACCCCCAGCCTCCAAGGTAGGCCACAGAGCAGGGCAGCTCCAGGTCCTGGGGTTCTAGACTCACCTTCTCCCGGATCCCTGCTGTCTTGGAGAAGGAAGCACGGTGCTCCCTTTGATGGTCTGCTTAATGTGCACCCTTAGAGTTCCCTGCTTCATTCCCTACACCACAGCTGAGACCCTTTAAATAAGACACTACTATCACTGCAGATGGTGACTGCAGCCATGAAATTAAAAGACGCTTACTCCTTGGAAGGAAAGTTATGACCAACCTAGATAGCATATTCAAATGCAGAGACATTACTTTGCCAATAAAGGTTCGTCTAGTCAAGGCTATGGTTTTTCCTGTGGTCATGTATGGATGTGAGAGTTGGACTGTGAAGAAGGCTGAGCGCCAAAGAATTGATGCTTTTGAACTGTGGTGTTGGAGAAGACTCTTGAGAGTCCCCTGGACTGCAAGGAGATCCAACCAGTCCATTCTGAAGGAGATCAGCCCTGGGATTTCTTTGGAAGGAATGATGCTAAAGCTGAAACTCCAGTACTTTGGCCACCTGATGCGAAGAGTTGACTCATTGGAAAAGACCCTGATGCTAGGAAAGATTGAAGGCGAGAAGAGAAGCGGATGACAGAGGATGAGATGGTTGGATGGCATCATTGGTGTGATGGACGTGAGTTTGAGTAGCCTCTGGGAGTTGGTGATGGACAGGGAAGCCTGGTGTGCTTCAGTCCATGGGGTTGCAAAGAGTCGGACATGACTGAGAGACTGAACTGAACTCAACTGAAGGGTTGGGGTGGATCAGAGGGAAATAAACACAGACTGCATCAGGCTGCTGAATTCTCTTTGTCACATGCCAGGCTCCCTCAGCTTTGCGTTCAGCGGCCTCAACAAATACCCAGCTCCCTGTCTACCTCTGTGCGCAAGAGACCTCCACTCCACACACACCCCCAAAAGAGCCCTCCACCTATACTCCTCCAGGTCCAGGTCACAGAGGGTGAGACCCAGAGGGATGCAGATGCTGTCAAGCTCAAAGAGGAGGTCAAGGAGACCAAGGATGCAGCTCAGGGAAATTCATCCCCAAGGACAAAGGTCATCCCCCAGGACCCAGGGCAGTCACTGATGGCTTAACAATGGCTATTTGTGACCTTTATTCCTGGAAATGAGCCTCACAACAGTCTCTACAGCATTGTTGTTACTTGTTTAGTCACTAAGTCATGTCCGAATCTTTGCAACCCCATGGACTGCCCAATGCCAGGCTTCCCTGTCCTTCACTATCTCCCGCAGTTTGCTCACACTCATGTCCATTGAGTCAGTGATAGCATCCAATCATCTCATCCTTTGTCGCCCCCTTCTCCTGCCCTAAATCTTTCCCAGCATCAGAGTCTTTTCCAATGAGTAGGCTCTTGGCATCAGGTGGCCAAAGTACTGGAGCTTCCACTTCAGCATCCATCCTTACAATGAACATTCAGGGTTGATTTTTTTAGGATTGACTGATTTGATCTCCTTGCTTTCCAAGGGGCTCTCAAGATTCTTCTCCAGCACTACAGTTAGAAAGCATCAATTCTTTGGCGCTCAGCCTTCTTCATGGTCTAGCTCTCACATCTGTACAAGACTACTGGAAAAACCATAGCTTTGACTATACAGTCAAGTGTAACTTGGCATAATTTTTAAGGGCTCAGAGCTTAGGTTGCTCCATGGACTTGTATGACCTTGGACAACCCTCACTCTTTCTGAACCTCAATCCCTAAATCTTTAACAGTTCTCGATGGGAGCAATTCTGCCCCAGGAGCATTTGATAATGCCTGGAGACACTTTTGGTCATCACAAGTCAGGAGTGGGGAGGTGCTTCTGGCATCCAGTGGGCTGAGGTCAGAGATGCTGCTAAACATTCTGCAGTGCTCAGGACAGCTCCCCACAAGGAACCGCTGCTGCTGCTGCTGCTGAGAGGCTTCAGTCGTGTCCGACTCTGTGCGACCCCACAGATGGCAGCCCACCAGGCTCCCCCGTCCCTGGGATTCTCCAGGCAAGAACACTGGAGTGGGCTGCCATTTCCTTCTCCAATGCATGAAAGTGAAAAGTGAAAGTGAAGTCGCTCAGTCATGCCCGACTCTTAGCGACCCCATGGACTGCAGCCTACCAGGCTCCTCTGTCCATGGGATTTTCCAGGCAAGAGTACTGGAGTGGGGTGCCATCGCCTTCTCCGAGCCTGTGTAGCTAGTTGATCATAATTTACAGGGGACAAGGAGCCAACTGCCAGTTGCACTTTACCAGAATTTGTATCATTGTGGGGTTTTGTTGGATTTTGGTATCATTCCTATCTTAGGGATGCAAAACCCAATTTCCCTTGGGAATCATCTTCTCCTGGATGCCTCTTCATTCTTCATTTCCAGCTTGTGCCTTCTAATCTGAAAAAAGTAGATTTCAAAACCATCATCTGATGCTTGTTGGATCTGCTTGTAAACCAAGAGTTACTAGGTTAAAAATGAGGACCAGAGGTTACTTTCAGGAGAAAAGCCACAGGTATCGGTGCATGAACTTTATGCTGTCTGTTTCGTGTGTTCAGAGGTCTTTTTTTTTTTTTTTTTTTTTTTTTGCTTATTTCCTGATTCACAGATGAGGCTGCCTGATACGGAGTCTGAAGAGCATAGGTGTTATCATCACCTGAATAAATTCTGTCTGCTTTGGAATGTACAGTTTGGTATGATTTGTGTGTGTGTGTGTGTGTGTGTGCGCGCCTGGAAATGACTTCCTTAGATTAGACTTAGAAGAATTATTTTGACAAATATATATCAGGTGCCCTTGCTGTGCCAGGCACAGTGAGTACAGGGAGCCAGCCAGCTGGGATCCAGAACTAAGTATACACCTCAGCCTGGTAAAGGGTTATCCAGCTGTTCATTCATTCATTCACTCAATCAAGAAATATTTAATAAGCACCCATGTGTGTCAAGCGTGACTCTAGGAATTTACTCACATTAAATCCCTTTATCTTTAAAATTACTATGCAGGGTAGGTCTAATAATCCCCACTTGACAGATGAAAAAACTGAGAGTCAGAACGGTGAAGTCACCTGTGCAGGATCGCACCTCCAGGAAGGGGTGGAGCGGGGCTTGAGCTCTCAACCCCTCCCCCACTCTCCCCCCATCCTGGGTTCTGACTCCCTCCGGAAAGCTTTGCGTAACTGCTCTCTAAGAACCTTGAACGGGGAGCGCTTGGCTTTGCCTGGCTCCGGGAGCCGGGAGACGTGAAACGGGTATTACCTTAAGCTCTTTACAAACTTAGATGGTTCCACCCTTGAGAGATACCTAAGCACCAGCCTCCCATGACAAGCGGGGGTGGCGGGGAAAGTCAGTAGTTCTGGGGCCCTGGTGACGCTGGCTGAGTGCCAACTCTCTTCAGTCCCAGAGTAAAGCAGGACTGAGCGCTAGCAAACAGAAAGAGTGGGTGAGGGGTCAGCCATCAATCAGGAAGGAGGGGAGGGTTGCCTCTGGGGAAACGCCTGTTCTTGCCTTGTTTAGTGGACTTTGCGCCCCAGAATCTCCTCTGCCCTTATGAGCTGAGTAAACTGCTAGGCAAGCTATGTAACTTTTCTGTTCCTCACTTTCCGTATTTATAAGGAAATACAGATTTTAAAAAACACAGAAAATAAAGTACAGATGATAAGCCCTACCTATGAGGGTTAAACGAAATCATGTGCTAACTGTATTCAACATGAATCGGCCAGACATATGAAAAGTGCAGCACAGGTGATAACCCCTCATACTCCCCTCTGTACCTGTGGCAGACATCACTAATAGATCACAGGCCCCTTGCAGACATCACTAATAAATCACAGGCCCCTTGCAGCATCTTAGTTCCCTGACCAGGGATTGAACCCAGGGCCCCGGCAGTGAGAGCACGGAGTCCTAACCACTCCAGGAAATTCCCCAAACTTAGTGGTTTTAAACAAGCATTTTATGACGTCTCATGATTTCGTGGGTTAGGAATTCAGGCAGGGGTCAGTGGAGCGATACTTTGGCTCCACATGGAGTTACTGAGGTTGCTTGATGCAGCTGGCAGCTGGGCTCATCTGAAGGGTCCATCAGTTTTACCCACATTCCTGGCGACTTGATGGACTCTGGCTGGGCCCAGGTGGGTCACTCTCCCTTTGCACGCAGTCTTGGGACCTCTGTGTGGGACTTCACCAGCCAGGGTAGTGAGACCTGTCCATGGGGCAGCTCAAAACTCCACCTGACAGCAAGTAGAAGCTGCAGCCTCTCAAGGCCTGAGCCAGGGCCTAGAAGGGCACCACTTCTGCTGAGTTCTGTTGGTCAAAGCAGTCACAGGCCCATCTAGATTCAAGAGAAGGGGACCTGGACCCCACCTCTCCATGGGAGGAAAGTCAAAGAATTTGCAGCCATCTTTAATCTGCTACAGCAGGGGAGATGAAGTTTGTCTGCCAAGCTCCAGAAATGATTAGCAAATCACAGAGCTCTTCTTACCCCTCCCTAAGTACCCACTGTCCCCATCTGTATTTATTGTGCCAAGCTTACAGGGGATATAGAAATAAGCCTGTCCAGATCCCTGTCCTCCAGCTCACAATACATCTGTAGAAATGGGCCATATTGCATAAGGAAGTAACAGGGCCAGGACTTTCTTAGAGGCCCAGTAGCTAAGACTCTGTGCTTCCAATACAGGGGGCCCCGGTTTGATCCCTGGTCAGGGAACTAGATCCCACACAATGCAAGTAAGACCCACCACAGTCTAATATATATATATATATATATATATATATATATATGTATGTTTTTTTTTTTAATAAAAATAAAGTAACAGGGCCAAGTGATTCAGCCAAGGGAGAGCTACAGATCCTGCAGAGGCTCAGAGAAGAGGAATATGGCTTCCACTGAGGGATGGGCTACAGGCAGGTGGCCTCTGGGCTGCATTTGACAGATGATGAAATTTTACAACTGGATTCACATATCCATCGAGCATTTCTCGGATGCCTGCTGTGTGCCAGGTGCTGTCTTTGGCCCTGAGGATGCAACAGTGGACAGGACTCCTCTCCCAAGAAGCTGACCATTCTGGTTGGGGAAGACTATTAACAGGCAAGGTTGTAAATAAATAAAGAGCATAGTTTCTGATCATGATAAAGACTGTGAAGAGAATAAAGTGGGATAAAGGGACCCAGTGTAACTGGGGTGGGGGAGGTTGCTCTAGGTAGGGACTCAAGCAAGGTCCCCAGACAGCACTGGAGCAGGGATAGGATGGGTGTGAAGGTGCCAGCCAGGTAAGCACGGAGGCCCACGTGCCAGGCAGGGTGTCCACCAGTGTGAAGGCCTTGGTGGGACAGCCATGGTCACAATGCTGTCTGAGAAACAGGAAAAGGCCAGGGAGGATGCTGTCCACTGGCAAGGGGCAGGGAAGGCAGGGCCAGGCAGGAGGCTCTAGAGGTCCTGGTATGGAGTTTGAGGTTAACTAGGGTTTAACTCGAGTTTGTTGTAAGAAGAGCCCTCTGGCTGCTGTGTGGATGGTGGACTAGACAGTGTAGAATCTGGAGGCTGTTAGGGAGGCTGCCGTGAGGCCCACAGTGGAGATTTGGGGTGAGAGGAGTGGAAGTTGGTAGAAGGGCTGGATTGGGACTGGTTTGGGAGGTGCTCAAAGCTTTTGCAAATGGACAGATGGAGGGGTGTAGAAATCAAAGAAGACTCCAGAGTTTGGGGCCTGACAGTACTAGGTAGAAGGCCAGGGGTGCATTTCCTGAAAAAAGGGAGACAGGGGATGAATTTAGTCTGAGCAGATGGCAAGGTTGCCGTTTGAATCTCTGCTTCACCTTTTCAAGCATCTATCAACGTAACCTTGCAATAGTAATCATTTTAAAACGTTGTCTGGAGACTTCCCTGGCAGTCCAGTGGTTGAGAATCCATGCTTCCACTGCAGGGGACATGAGTTTGATCCCTGGTTGGGGAATTAGGGCCCTGCATGTCACACGGCATGGCCTAAATAAATGAATAAAAATAAATTTAAAATATTGTCTATGAGACAAGATTTCTGGTGTCTGTTTTGCAGCTGAGCAAACCAAGATGAACCACCCCTCCCCCAGCTAGCAGGAACAGAGCGGGCCATAAACCCAAGGTCTAGCCAGCTCCAAACCCCTTGTCATACATTATGCACCAGTGGTTCTCAACCCCACCCCACTCCAGGGGACACTGGGCAACATCTGGGGACACTTGGGGCTGCCGCATCTGGAGAGGTGCAAGAGTGGGTAGGAGCCAGCAATGACGCTAAACACCCTGCATGCTGTGGGGCAGTCTCCGCAACAAAGAGTTATCTCGTCCCAAACGTCAGGAGTGCTGAGGCTCAGAAGCCATGACGCAGACCCTCCAAGAGAGGCGAAGAACAGTGAGAGTGGGAGAATGGGGGTGTGGTTCAGGTGCTGGGACTCGAATGAGCAAAGACACTGGGGCCAGAAAGCCCAAACGATGGGTGAGAAGACATCCAGGCTGGCCAAGGGGTACGTGGGGCATGCACACTGAGAGCTGGGCTTGGACCAGATCCTGACAGGGTTTGCGGGGGGCCGGGGCAAGGAAACTGGGCTCCCCTCAGGGGCAACAGGAGAGCCTGGGGTCAAGCCCAGGGCAGGGGACATGATAGGAGAGCATGCTTTTTCTTCCCATATCCCTCTCAGGAAAATCGCTGATGAACGTCCTCACACTGAGGAATAAAAGACGGAGTATAGAACTGGTGACCCTTTCCCTGGCTATCTGCATTTTAATGATGGCAAAGCGTTAAGCCAAAGAAGTGAGGCAATAATGGTGGAATTTCAAGCATCAGCAGGATAAGTCTGGGCAGAGAAGCCTGCCAGGGAGTGATCTCAGCCTGGGCTGAGGAGGTCAGAGGCCTGGGCCAGATTTAGAAAGCCCAGGTAAGAAAGCACACTGATTTTCCTTTAAATCAACATCCACAGAGCACTCAGGATGTGTGTCAGGCACTGGTAAGGGCTCCGCCTGCAGCACCTGCACAGGCCCCCACCCTGTGAGGACAGCTCTGCCCTAAACAAGACCCAAGGCACTCAGGGAGTAAGTCGTAAGTCGTGGAGCTGGACATGGAACTCAGGCAGTACCCCTCTGGGGCCTGTGTTCTTTATCTTGACCTAACCCAGAGAAATCATAATTATCACCATTCTAGGCTTTACCTATACTAACTGACATACACCTCACAACAAGCCTGTCAAGTAGTACTATTATTGTCCCTATTTCACAGCTTAGGAGACTGAGGCACAGAGAGGGAAGTAACTTGCTGAAGGTCATACAGCCACATGCTAGGACTGAAATCCAGGCACTCCCACTCCAGGGCCCACACTCCTTCCCGGCACTCCACTGGAAGCCAGGGCTTTGTGGGAGGGCATAGGAGGGACCCAGTCCAGCTGTGCAGCTCCAGGCCATTTCTGAGATTTCCCAGTCTTGTGATAGAAGATTAACACTCTGGGAATTGCAGACACCAGGGATGGGGTGGGCGGTGGGGAGGGACCAAGGAAGAAAATACAGGACACATTCTTGGCTGGAGGCCAGATGAGAAAGTTAAAGAAAAGACCAAGAAACTCTCCTTTGAGGGCCTGGTGCGATTTTGCAAGGTGTTGCCTTTCTCCTCGGCTGTATTTGCTCTGCCAAACTGGAACGCTTTTCTGAAATACAGCAGCCCAGGAGGCCCAGGGCTGTTTGCCAAGGGAATGGGGCCAGGGCAGGTGGGGGAAACGGTGGGCAGGGCTCTGTGTCACCCAGAGAACCACCCCCACTGCTTGCTCCCGGGAGGATCTGCCAGGGATCTGAGAGAGCAAGAAAGGGACAGACGGAAACAGAAACAGTGGAAAGAGCACTGGGCCAGGAGTCTAGACGCCTCCCTGGTCCCATTTCTAAGCTGATGATTCCCAAGTGTGTACCTCTTCAGACCCCTGCCCTAGGCTGGGTTCATACTCTACCTGTCTGCTCACTGTCTTGGATGTCTTGAGTTTAGCATCTCAAACATGCCCCCAGACTCTGATCATCCCCCTACCCCTGTTAATTCCCCAGATTCTGCAACCCACTAAAAGGTGCTCAGGGCAAAAGTCCAGGGGTCATTCTGGATTCCCCTTTTTTCCCCTCACACCCCACCCCCCTCCACCGCCACCCCCGGCTTATTCATCAGCACCTCCTGTAGGTCTGCTGTTAAAATATACTCCATATCTGACCACTTCTTGCCCTCCAACACCACTCTGGTCCGAATCACCAATCATTTCTAACCTGTGTCCCACCTACCCTTGCCCTTCCACAGTCCATCTGCATATGGCGGCCAGAATGGTATTTTAAGACTATAAATCGGATTGTATGACTCTGCTGCCCAGGACTTCCCACTGGCTTCCCATCACAAGAGGCCAGATGGAAGATCAGCAATAGATGCAAAACAAAAATGATACAGGTGTAATTTTCTGCAAAGAGTAAAGGAAAGATTGAGAGTCCAGGTATGAGAAGTATCAGCGGGAGGTGGGTTCGAGTCCTGCACCAGGGCCATTTACTTGCTGAGGGATCTTAGCCAAAGCAGGTTCCTCTTCCAAACCTGTTTCTTCCTCTATAAAATGGCTACAACACCCCTGTTTACCTTGCAAAGTCATATGGAGAGTCAAACAAGAACATATCATGGGACTTCCCTGATGGTCCAGTGGTTAAGAATCTGCCTGTCAATGCAGGGGACACGGGTTCGATCCTTGGTCTGGGAAGATCCCATATGCCGTGGAGCAAATAAGCCTGTGTGCCACAGCCACTGAGCCACCATGCCTGGAGCCTGTGCTCCACAAGAGATGCCACGGCGATGGGAAGTCCATGTACTGCAACAAGGAACAGCCCTCACCTGCCCCAACTAGAGAAAGCCCACACGCAGCAGTGGAGACCCAGTGCAGCCAAAAAGAAATAAGTAAATAATACATCCTATGGGTTAGGGTTTTATAAACAAATATGTGGTTTAGTCCATGGGGTCACAAAGAGTTGGACTCGACTGAGCGACTCAACTGAACTGATGTGGTTAAAGAAAAAATCCAACGAATCTTCACTGAATGTCTGGAAGCCTGACACTGTGCTGGAACCTGGGTTCCACAGAGACGGGCCTTATAGACAACTGTGTGCTCAGCAATAGTGAGGAGTGTGCTGACGTGGGGGTGGGGTGTCCTCTGAGAGCCTAGTCTGGAGGTGCATCAGGCAGGACTTCCTTGAGAAAGTGCCATTGG